>NW_023255298.1:0-153 GCF_002007445.2 Ailuropoda melanoleuca
GCTTTATGTTTCCATAGCACTTGGAGTCTCCACTCCATCTCAGCAGGGAAGAAACTGAGGCATCAACTGATAGCTTCTCTACCGACTCCCCCCATGTCGTGCTCCAAATCCCTAGGGGAAAAGGTGCCCCAGGGCTCTTGCACAACCCGGATG
>NW_023255298.1:376-1206 GCF_002007445.2 Ailuropoda melanoleuca
CAAGGTCCTGGGAAACAGACATCTGATCCGACCACCATGCCAGGCTGGGACCCACTCAGGGAGTCCTAAGACCCAGAGACTTCTTTGCACTCCGGCTCAATCCTTGTCACAGAGAAGCAAACTCCAGCCTCACAAACGTGCTCATCATTAGCTCTGGAATTCCCTGGGTTGTATCCACACTGGCCCACACAGGGGTTCCATGCAGACCACTCTGGAAATGCCCTAGGGTTGCAAGCCACTTTCAAGCTGCCCTTAGAAAGGCAGAAACTAGCCCGATTAGGCAGACCAGCCAAGTGACTAGATGTGCTGCAAACTCGGACAACATCCTCCCTGAACACCAATGCTTCTGAGTCCAAGTTTCCAACCTTCGCTCACTGGGCACTGAGCACCATGTCAACATGAAAACTGCTCTTTCCATTCACTGGCCTCCCAGTCCTTCCGATCAGAAACCAAGCTCCAGACACCACTCTATTTTCCTTCAGAGAGAGAAGTCAACAGATGGAATAAAACACTCCCTGTGCACAGCACACTTCTAACCACACAGAATTCCTTGGTCTTTCTCATTTGGGCAGCCCTACAAGACCCACACCAGTGAGAGACACCACAAGTTCAATCATCACGTATATATTTGACCTTGTGTTGTTCCTTTCAGCATTTTTATCTCAAAGTCAATGTCTCTATTGCTTTGTTAAAATAATAATAATAATGATAATAAATAATAATAATGATAATGATGATGATGACATGGTCACCTCAGGTTCTGGATCTCCATAGCCAGACAACATGGCTCTGGTGCAGATAAGGATGAAGACACAACCTCAGCCCATGAA
>NW_023255299.1:0-11869 GCF_002007445.2 Ailuropoda melanoleuca
TCCCACCAACATGCATTCCCACCAACAATGTAGGAGGGATCCCCATTCTCCACATCCTCTCCAACAATTCTTGTTTCTTGCCTTGTCTATTTTTTGCATTCTAACTGGCGTAAGGTGGTATCTCAGTGTGGTTTTGATTTGAACTTCCCTGATGGCTAATAATTTTGAACATTTTTTCATGTTTCTGTTAGCCATTTGTATGTCTTCATTGGAAAAGTTTCTGTTCATATCTTCTGCCCATTTTTCGATTTGTGTATTGTTTCTCGTGTATTGAGTTTGAGAAGTTCTTTGTAGATCTTGGATACCAGTCCTTTATCTGTGGTGTCCTTTGCAAATATATTCTCCCATTCCGTGGGCTGTCTCTTAGTTTTTTTGACTGTTTCCTTTGCTGTGCAGAAGCTTTTTATCCTGATGATGTCCCATAAGTTCATTTTATCTTTTGTTTCTCTTGCCTTTGGAGATGTGTCATGAAAAGGTTGCTCTGCCTGATGTTGTAGAGGTTGTTGCCTATGTTCTCCTCTAGAATTTTGATGGATTCCTGTCTCACATCGAGGTCTTTCATNTTGACTGTTTCCTTGGCTGTGCAGAAGCTCTTTATCCTGATAAAGTCCCATAAGTTCATTTTATCTTTTATTTCTCTTGCCTTTGGAGATGTGTCGTGAAAAAGGTTGCTCTGGCCGATGTCATAGAAGTTGTTGCCTATGTTCTCCTCTAGAATTTTGATGGATTCCTGTCTCACATTGAGGTCTTTCATCCATTTGGAGTTTATTTTTGTGTATGGTGTCAGAGAGTGGTCAAGTTTCATTCTTTTGCATGTAGCTGTCCAATTTTCCCAGCACCATTTATTGAAGAGACTGTCTTTTTTCCACTGGATACTTTTTTTCTGCTTATCAAAAATTAGTTGCCCAAAGAGCCGATGGTCCATTTCTGGGTTCTCTATTCTGTTCCATTGGTCCATGTGTCTGTTTTTGTGCCAGTACCATGCTGTCTTTGTGATCACAGCTCTGTAGTACAGCTTGAAATCCTGCATTGTGTTGCCCCCAAATTTTTTTTTTCCTTTTCAACAGTTCCTTGGAAATTCGGGGCCTTTTCTGTTTCCACACAAATTTAAGGACTATTTGTTCCATTTCTTTGATAAATGTACTCGGAATTTTGATCGGGATAGCATTGAAAGTGTAGATTGCTCTGGGTTGCATGGACATTTTAACTATGTTATTTCTTCCAATCCATGAGCATGGAATATTTTTCCATCCTTTTATGTCTTCCTCAATATCTTTCAAAAGTGATCTATAGTTTCTAGGATATAGGTCCTTTACGTCTCTGGTTAAGTGAATTCCAAGGTAATGTATGGCTTTTGGTGCTATTGTAAATGGAATGGATTCCCTAATTTCTCTTTCTTCAGTCTCGTTATTCATGTATAAAAATGCAACTGATTTCTGGTCATTGATTTTGTATCCTGCCACATTACTAAATTGTTCTATAATGTCTAATAGTTTGGGAGTTGATTCTTTTGGGTTTTCCATATAGAGTATCATGTCATCTGCGAAGAGAGACATTTTGACTTCTTCTTTGCCGATTTGGATACATTTGACCCCTTTTTGTCGTCTGATTGCTGTTGCAAGGACTTCTAGTACTATGTTGAATTATAGTGCTGAGAGTGGGCATCCTTGTCATGTTCCTGATCTTAAGAGAAAGGCTCCCAGCTTTTTCCCATTGAGAATAATATTTGCAGTAGGCTTTTCATAGATGGCTTTTATGAGATTGAGAAATGTACCCTCTATTCCTATACTGTGGAGGGTTTTAATTAGGAAAGGATGCTGTATTTTGTCAAATGCTTTTTCTCCATCAATTGAGAGGATCATATGCTTCCTGAGTCTTTTCCTGCTGACATGATTTATCACAATGATTGATTTGTGTATGTTGAACCATGCTTGCATCCCAGGGATGAATCCCACTTGTTCATGATGGATAATCCTTTTAATGTACTGTTGGATTCTATTAGCAAGCATATTGTTGAGGATATTGGCGTCCATATTCATTTGGGAAATCTGTCTGTAATTCTCTTTTTTGTGGGGGTCTTTGCCTGTTTTGGGGATCAAGGTAATATTAGCCTCATACAATGAGTTTGGTAGCTTTTCTTCTGTTTCTTTTTTTTTGAAATAGGTTTGGGAGAATAGGTATTATTTCTTCTTTGAATGTGTGGTAGAATTCCCTAGGAAAACCATCCCGGCCTGGAGTTTTGTTATTTGGAATGTTCTTTATCACTGACTCAATATCTTCATAATTAATTGGCCTGTTTAAAAAATCAATTTCTTCCTGTTCAGCCTTGGTAGTTTATGGGTTTCCAGGAAGGCCTTCATCTCTTCCAGATTGCTTAGTTTTTTGGCATATAGCCGTTGATAAAAATTTCTAATAATCCTTCCTATTTCAATGGTGTTGGTCGTGACCTCTCCTTTTTCATTCATAATTTTATTAATTTGGTCCTTCCTCTTTTCTTTTGGATAAGTCTTGCCAGTGCTCAGCCAATTTTATGGATTCTCTCAAAGACCCAGCTTGTAGATCTGTTGATTTGTTCTACTGTACTTCTGGTTTCTAATTCATTGATTTCTGCTCTAATCTTTGTCAACTGGTTCCTCATGAGTGGTTTAGGCCTGTCCCTCTGTTGCTGTTCCAGCTTCTTGAGGTGAGAATATAAAAACTGCATTTTAGATTTTTCCATTATTTTGAGTGAGGCTTGGATGGCTATGTATTTCCTCCTTAGGACTGACTTTGCAGTATCCCATAGGTTTTGGACTGTTGTGTTTTCATTCTCGTTGGTCTCCATAAATTGTTTAATTTGTTTTTTGATTTCCTGGTTTATCGAGTCATTCTTGAGCAGGATGGTTCTTAGTCTCCACGTGTTTGAGTTTCTTCCAAATTTTTCCTTGTGGTCGAGTTCCAATTTCAGAGCGTTGTGGTCTGAGAATATATAGGGGATAATTTCAATCTTTTGGTATTGGTTGAGACCTGTTTTGTGTCCCAGAACAGGGTCTATTCTTGAGAATGTTCCATGGGCTTTAGAATAGAATGAGTATTCTTGGTTCTGAGGTGTAGTGTTCTATATATAATATCTATGAGGTCCAACTCATGGAGTATGGCATTCAAAGCCTTTGGTTCTTTGTTTAGGTTTTGCAAGGGTATTCTGTCTATTTCTGATTGTTGGGTGTTGAGGTCCCCTACTATTAGTGTGTTCTTATCTATATGTCTCTTTATTCTTGTTAAGAGTTGGCTTGTGTATCTTGCTGCTCCCATGTTGGGGGCATATATATTTATAATTGTCATATCCACTTGTTGAATACTTCCTTTAAGTATAATATAGTGCCCTTCTGTGTCTCTATCTTAATCTCTAGTTTAAAATCCAATTTATCTGATATGAGAATTGCTACTCCAGCTTTCTTTTGAGGTCCATTTGCGTGGAAGATGGTATTCCATTCCCTTACTCTAAGTCTGAATGCATCTTTGGGTTCAAAATGAATCTCTTGTAGACAGCAAAGGATGGGTCATGTCTTTTTATCCAATCTGCAACCCTGTGGCGTTTTATGGGAGCATTCAAGCCATTTAGATTGATAGAGATTATTGAGAGATATGATTTTAATGATGCCATATTGCCAGTAAAGTCTTTGTTTGTATCGGTTGAGACTTTCTGCTCTGTATCACTCTTGGGCCTTTTTACCTTATAGAAGCCCCCTTAATATCTCCTGTAGGGCTGGTTTTGTGGTTACGAAATTGGTTAATGACTGGTGATTCTGGAACGTCTTTATTTCTCCATCAATTCTGAATGATGGCCTTGCTGGATAAAGGATCCTTGGCTGCATGTTTTTCTCTGAAAGAACTTAAAAAATGCACTCCCAACCCTTTCTCTCATCCCAGGTCTGTGTAGACAGGTCTGACATAATTCTGATACTTTTGCCTTGGTACATGAGAAATTTCGTTGCCCTGGCCTCTTTCAATACTGTATCCTTAGATCTAATATTTGCGAATTGCACTATGACATGACGTGGCATAGGTTTGTCATGGTTGACCTTGGGTGGGGTCCTCTCTGCCCCCTGGACTTGAATGTTTGATTCCCTTGCTAGATTAGGGAAGTTTTCAGCTACAATTTGTTCAAATATCTCTTCTAGACCTCTGTTTTTCTCCACCCCCTCGGGATGCCGATGATTCTGACATTGGATCGTTTCATAGAGTCAGTAATCTCCCATAATCTACATTTGTGGTTGTGGATTTTTTTAAGACAAGCTTCTATTTTCGTTTTTTCTTCTACTAGCCCATTCTCCAATTAGCTAATGCGTTCCTCTGCATCAGTGACCCTGGCAGTCAGAGCCTCTAGTTTTGACTGCATTTGGCTCAGAGAATTTTTAATTTCTGTCATATTCACTCTCATTTCTGCCCTTAGGGATTCTATATTCTCAGCAACATTTTCGTTAATACTTTTTCAAGTCTATTCATCATCTTGACCATTGTTACTCTGAATTCCATTTCTGATAATTTGGTTACATCCATATCCATTAGTTCTGTGACAGAGGCCACAGACTCATTGTTTTTACTTTGCTGGGGGGGACTTCTCCTTCTCATCATTCTGATGAGGAGAGATTGCGGGATTGTATAGTGCCCAAATTATTGACTGGGACCCAGGCTGTGCGCCCTTGTTTTATAGGGATCTTAGGGATGTGGGCTTCTTCTTTAAAGATTTTATTTATTTATTTGAGAGAGAGAGAGAGAGACTGTCAGTAAGAAAGGGAACACAAGCAGGGGAGTGGGAGAGGTAGAAGGAAGCTGCCAGCGGAGAAGCCCAATGAGGGACTCCTTTCCAGAATGGTGTGATCATGCCCTGAGCTGAAGACAGGTGCTTAATGACTGCACCACCCAGGTGCCCCAGGTTGTGGGCTTCTTGATTTTTCACCCTGCCTTCTGGGGCAGGGGCCTGCCACGAGGATACTCAGGCAACCCTGTTTGGGTAGAGTCTCCATGTCCCCTGCGAGAGGGGATGGGGCTGGGCACATTGTGAACTGGTATTTCCAGGCTTTTGTTCTCTGGTGGCTTTCCTGGCAGTCTGCTGTGCCTCTTCTGAGAGTCAGAGCAGCAGCGGCCGAAATTCAGCCTCTGTCTCAGAACAAAGGGATCATGGACCATTCTCCATTGATGTTCTGGCCACTTTAACTCTGTTACTGTTGGTGCTGCTTAACCGTGCAGCATCCTGGGATGTGCGCCCCACACCTGGCATCCCAACCCTCACTTCCAGGGCTGGCGCGTCTCTGTCCTTTGTGTTTCTAACACTGCCCCCCGCCAGTCACCAGCCGCCCCGCAAGCACTCCCGGAGCTCCCGGTCTCAGTCTGCTGTCTCGCGGGTGCTGTCCGCGAGTCCGCCCGCTCCCCCATGCAAGTGAGCCGCCAGCCACTCTGCGCACGCTCCCAGAGTTCCTGGTCTCTGTCTGTTTCCAGTGAGCACACCAGAATTCCTGAGTTCCGTGAGATGCTTGGTGGCACATGCTCAGCTCACGGTCTCAGTCTGCTGTCTCAAGGGTCTGGGTCTGAGGTCCGCCCGCTCCCCCGTGCAGGTGGCTACCACTTCCTGGCGCCCAGACAAGGCGGCTCCCTCCCCCTTCTGTTTATCTTCCGATATCTGTGCGCGGTTTCATGGCTCCCCGCTTCGTACCTCAATACTCAGTGCTGGAGTTGTTCATTTGTACAGATCCAGATGTATCTTCCTACATCTCAGGCTGATTCCGTGGATGTTCTTGCTGGTCTGGTACCTATCCAGCTCGACTCAGGGGACCAGCTGAAAAAGGGCTCCCCTACTCCCCCACCATCTTAACTCCCCTATTCTTCATGGAGCACTGTTATACACAATGAATCATGGAACACTACATCAAATGTTAATGATGTACTGTAGACTAACATAACATAATTAAATAAATAAATAAATATTTAAAAATAAATAAAAATAAAAATATTAATGGCCACCTGGGTGGCTCCATCAGTTGAAAAATAAAAAAAGAAGGAAATGTAAATCAGATCCTATCTCTTCCCTGCACAGAACACTTCAATGGAGTCCCATTGTTCTCAAGATAAAATCTGTATTTCTTTCTTCATCTCAAGAGAGTTTTTAAATGACCTAGTTCCAGACTACTCCAATATCATCTCATCTAATTTCCCCTTAATAAACTAACAAAACAAGTATCCCTCTCTAACATCCTAAACATCTTTGTAACCTATGCCTGAAATGCATTTTTTTAATTCAATAAGCCAACATATAATACATCATTAGTTTCAGATATAGTGTTCAATAATTCATCAGTTGCGTATAACACCCAGTGTTCATCACACCAATGTCCCTACACACACCTCCCCTTCCGCAACCCTCAGTTTGTTTCCCCTTCCGCAACCCTCAGTTTGTTTCCCAGAGTTGAGAGTCTTTCATGGTTTGTCTCCATCTCTGATTTCTTCCCATTCAGTTTTCCCTCCTTTCCCTCATGATCCTCTGCATTATTTCTTATATTCCACATTAAGTGGAACCATATAATTGTCTTTCTCTGATTGACTTATTTCACTTAACATAATATCCTCCAGTTCCATCCACATTGATGTAAATGGTAGGTATTCATCTTTTATGATGGCTGAGTAATATCCCATTGTATATATAAATCTCTGATTTCTTCCCATTCAGTTTTCCCTCCTTTCCCTCATGATCCTCTGCATTATTTCTTATATTCCACATTAAGTGGAACCATATAATTGTCTTTCTCTGATTGACTTATTTCACTTAACATAATATCCTCCAGTTCCATCCACATTGATGTAAATGGTAGGTATTCATCTTTTATGATGGCTGAGTAATATCCCATTGTATATATAAATCTCTGATTTCTTCCCATTCAGTTTTCCCTCCTTTCCCTCATGATCCTCTGCATTATTTCTTATATTCCACATTAAGTGGAACCATATAATTGTCTTTCTCTGATTGACTTATTTCACTTAACATAATATCCTCCAGTTCCATCCACATCGATGTAAATGGTAAGTATTCATCTTTTATGATGGCTGAGTAATATCCCATTGTATATATAAATCACATCTTCTTTATCCACTCATCTTTTGAAGGACATCTCGGCTCCTTCCACAGTTTGGCTATTGTGGATATTGATGCTATGAACATTAGGGTGCAGGTGCCCCTTCTTTTCATTACATCTGTATCTTTGGGGTAAATACCTAGTAGTGCAATTGCTGGGTTGTAGGGTAGCTCTATTTTTAACTTCTTGAGGAACCTCCACACTGTTTTGCAAAGTGGCTGTACCAGCTTACATTCCCACCAACAGTGTAAGAGAGTTCCCCTGTCTCCACATCCTCACCAACAACTGTTGTTTCCTGTCTTGTTAATTTTTGCCATTCTAACTGGTGTAAGTGTTATCTCATTGTGGTTTTGATTTGTATTTCTCTGATGCTGAGTGATGTTGAGTCCTTTTTCATGTGTCTATTGGCCATTTGTACGTCTTCTTTGGAAAAATGTCTGTTCATATCTTTTGCCCATTTCTTGACTGGATTATTTGGTTTTTGGCTGTTGAGTTTGGTAAGTTCTTTATAGATTGTGGATACTAGCCCTTTATCTGATATGTCAATTGCAAATATTTTCTCCCATTCCGTAGGTTGCCTTTCAGTTTTGTTGACTGTTTCCTCTTTGCTGAGCAGATTTATATCTTGATAAAGTCCCAACAGTTCATTTTTGCCTTTGTTTCCTTTGCCGTTAGAGATGTGTCTTGCAAAAAGTTGCTGTGGCCAAGGTCATAGAGGGTGCTGCTTGTGTTCTTCTCTAGGATTTTGATGGATGATCCAGTTTCATTTTCCTGCATGTGGTTGTCCAATTTTCCCAGCACCATTTATTGAAGAGGCTGTCTTTTTTCCATTGGATATTTTTTTCCCACTTTATTGAAGATTAGTTGACCATAGAGTTAAGGGTCCATTTCTGGTTTCTATATTCTGCTCCATTGATCTATGTATCTGTTTTTGTGCCAGTACCATGCTGTCTTGATGATCACAGTTTTGTAATATAGCTTGAAGTCTGGCATTGTGATGCTCCCAGCTTTGGTTCTCTTTTTCAACATTCCTCTGTATGCCTCTGTATGCCTGGAATGTTTTAATCCCAGATCCTTGTATGGCTGACTTCTTTTTATCTCAGTCCAAATGTCACCTCCTCAGAGAGGTCTTTCTTAACTCCCCCCACCCAGTTATACTATCTTGTCACCCTGCTTACATTCTTTAGAACATCTATACAATCTACAATTATCTTGCCTGTTGACACGTTTATCTGTTTCTTCAAGTACAGTGTAAGCTCTATATGAGCAAGGATAATTTCTCCTAGAATAGTTTCTGTCTTAGAAATGCTCACCATGTATTTGTGAAATGAATAAAGAATATATACAAGTACTTAGAAAAATGTCTATGTTCAATAAATGGTAGCTATGAATGTTATTAAAGAAAATGAAGATAACAAGGAGGAGGGAGAAGAAAAGGAATGGGAGGAATAAGGGAAAAATAGAGAAAGAACATGGGAAGAAGGTGAGAAATTTCTCAAGTAATTTTTGTAAATGTATACTTTGTGATTCGGTGATAAAGACACAATGCATAGAATTTTTGAAAATCCATTTAGTTATGGAAAATTATAAAGAGAAAATAAATTTTGGACTGACAGATAATGTCAAATAGCCCTTTCACTATGAAAGATGTTTGGTCTCATTTGTAGCATTATTTTTCATATTGTTAACAGGGCACTGATATTCTCCACCAAATATTGCACAATCAATAAGCTTTCCTGCAAGAGACCACTTGGGTTTCCTCAACTCTAGACATTTTTTTTTTCCTTTGGAGAAGCTGGAATATCTTTTATTTACAAGTGAATAGACAAACTTATTTGGAACGATGATAATTCTGTCTTATACTACTTCCCAAAGAATACCTTTGGAATCTGTAATTAGGTATTTTAATGAATTTGTTGGACAATGATTCCAAAAATTATGAATCACTTTCTACTCCCAAAGGTTTCCATTTAAGCTTCTATATCTTTAAATTCAAGCTGCTCTGAGCAGGAGCACTCCTGTAAGTATGTGTGTATATATATGGCTTTCACATTAATCTTGATTGGTACCATAGTTTATGTAGTAAATTATTCTGCAAATAGTCTGAACCATATTTTCCTTTTATGATAACATGTTGTCAAGGGTTCTTTGTCCTCATGTTATGTTCTTTTTTTATAATGGAAACTATGTCACTTGATTTTTTTACGACATACATTTTCTTATACAATTAGGAATGTTAAATATGGTATAATCATCTAGAGACATCATTGAAGGGTCTTTGCATAATCTCTGAAAGTTAATCTAAACACATTCTGTCTCTGTTTCTCTCTTCCTCTTCCTTCTTCTCTCCCTTTCCTTCCCCTTCCTTCCTTCCCTCTTTTTCTCCCTTTTCTCCTATATGTTTAGGCACGAATATTACTTTGTATGATGTATTACCCTCTAAACAATTCTCCATACTACAGTGTTGAAGAAGATGTCACAGTACTAAACCATTAACAGGAGCATCCTCATTAGTGTAACTTAACATCTC
This sequence comes from Ailuropoda melanoleuca, assembly GCF_002007445.2. Lineage (NCBI taxonomy): Eukaryota > Metazoa > Chordata > Mammalia > Carnivora > Ursidae > Ailuropoda > Ailuropoda melanoleuca. The sequence continues at coordinate 9,637 of NW_023255299.1, forward strand.
TGAACAATGACAGATGATATTGATGAAGTGTTTCTTTAAAAAGCAACATTTTAATCAATTACCTTATTTGCAGCAAGGACGGTGTGTGTGAGGCATTATTTTTCTATATATTAGCACCACATAAAATAGTTATGGCTATATTTTTTGGTTCCAAGAAAAAATGAAAGCCTTAGTATATGAGTCCCATCAAGCAGACTGGCTGAGATCAAACTCTTCAGTATACCAAAATGCAGTCTTTTAAATATGCTGTGATCTTAAGTTTCCCTGGTGGACTTCATATCCAACTGTTTGCTGAAAGTATTGAGAGTAAGCATATGTTATTTACTGCTATCCCCTTTTTTTCTTAAAGAAATGCCATACTTCTTACTGTAAATCAAAAACTGTAATTTAACTTAGCAGTCTATCTTTTTAATAACACACTACTCTGTGCTAAACCTACCCCAAACCATAGCATCTTAAAACTACAGAGATCTAAAGAAAATAAAACACCAACCAGGACCCAAGGACAACACAAGTAGAGATGTACAAGCAACAATTCCCTTTGCTATGTACAACAGATTCAGAAATATGAACTCTAAACAATTCTCCATCCTCTTCCTCCCGCAGTTTTCATTTTCATGGACTTTTGGTTTGGATGTTTCTAAATTCCTGGACAGTTAAAATACTAGATATCCAGTCTCTTTGGAAATGAATTCCACCAGGGAGTCTTCAAGTTTTGCAGAACTGAGAATTTATAATCATTTTACCTCCAACTCTTCTTCAGAAGCTTTAAGTAGCATGAGTGTAGTAAAAATGTTACACTTGCTAGCCATAAAATGAGAAATACAAAAGATAATATGTTAACTTTAGGGTGGAAATTAAAGTAGTGTGCACGTCATGTTTTTTGAATGAAACGTCCAAATTGGAGATTATCATATAGTAAGCAAATCTTTTAGGCAGGGCTTTTTAAAAAAATCATTTATGTAAGGCCCATGTTTCCAAAACATTCTCTTGTGAAACACTTGTTCTGTGAGATGCTATGCACAAAAAAATAAAAATAAAAATATGTCTACTTGTCAAATTTTACCTTTAGGAGATCCTGTACTGGACATTTTTCTCTAGAAGATTTACAGTATATTAAAGACAAGGCCATGAGCAACAGTAATAAAACATTTAACCTTGTTGAACCCAGAGATCACGAAGTGTATTTGCCTTGCCTAATATTCTTCCTACTCACCCCATGTGACACTTATTTATCCTGAAGAACTTACCATGGAAATGTTGATGAAACAATTTCTTTTCTAAACCAAATAGGAGGTCAACCCACTTCAAAGACCCAGTCTTTTCCCTGTGTCCCAACTAATTTACTGTTTAGACAAATTTTCTTAAGAAAAGTGATATTATAAAAATGTTATTTCCCTTCAAAATTGAACACTTACATGTCAATGGAATAAAATACAAAGGGATATGATAGTCAATAACTGCTTCCTTCTTACCAGTTTGCCAGTTAATAGTCAATCCTTCCATTTACTATGAAAATCCTTCTCTTGACACTATTTTTATCCTTGTAACAAAGTTTCCTCTCTCACTTTCTTTTCACTGCCAAAGTGCCAGTTGGTTGCTAGTCCCATCAAGACTATATCAAATAATCCACTTTTATCTACTTAAACATGATATATATTTTCATACCTCTCCACCTCTACTTCTTTTCCTCACTCCAGAAAGAAATGACTTCATTACAACTTTTAATTTGTTGAATTAACAAATTATTTTTCAGTTTCATATATAACTTGCTCTTGAATCTTTCCTAGTCACTTCTTTCATAATGAATCCTTCATTTGTTTGCATTTTTATAGAAAATTGCTTATGCAACTAATCCTCCTTAAAACTATATTTAATTTTACCTCATATAATGTTGTTTTTTACTATGCTTAAAGACTGTAAATCTCCTGAGAGCAGGAGGCCATGAATCATTCTTCTCTATATTATGTAGACCTGTGTCTTATACAAACTGGCATTAAATATATATTTGTTGATTGTGTGAGTAAATGTAAATAAACTGAACTTCGAAGAGAGCTCTATTTACTACCCTGGAGAAAGACACTCACTTAAATTCTGGATTTTTGTAATAATAAAACCCTGAATTTAATCAGAACCCGTTGTTTTCTTTCTTAAATTGTACACCTTTCTTTCTTTAATTTGTTAATCCTTACAACCCCAAGTCTTTATTCTAGAGGAAAGAATATTTTTTCCC
>NW_023255300.1:0-13298 GCF_002007445.2 Ailuropoda melanoleuca
ACTGGTTATTTCATTAGCAAAATACACTCTAGGTCCATCCACGTCATGAAAATGGCAAGATTTCACCATTTTGATGGCTGAGTCATATTCCACTTTATACTACCTCTTCTTTACCCATTCATCAGTCGATGGACTTTTGGGCTCTGTCCATAGTTTGGCTATTGTTGATAATGCTGGTATAAACATTGGGGTGCTTGTAGCCCTTTGACTGTGTGGTTTTGTGTCCCTTGGGTAAAAACCTCCTCTTGTAACTGCTGGGTCACAAGGTGGTTAGTTCTCTTTTTAACTGTTTTAGGATCCTCCATACGGTTTTCCACAGGGACTGTACCAGTTTGCATTCCCACCAAGAGTGTAAGAGGCTTCCCCTTTCTCCACATCCTCGCCTACATCTCTTGTTTGCTGGGTTGTTAGTTTTACCCATTCGGACAGGTGTGAAGTTCGTGACCATATAATGTATTCGACAAACTGGAACACCGTTAGGGCACACACCGTCCCGCCAAATGGTTACCCTACTTGATCAACGACATAAGGGATCAACTAGCTGACCAAAACAGTTTTCCACTTAAGCATAACAAAGATTAAATTACATGTGGTACTTACTAGTTTCTCTACTAACATCACTTAAACAGTAACCAGCTTGGCATTATTACTTCAGCATCATATATTCAGAATATTATTTCAAGTTCAGGATACCTTTAAAGGATACTTACACCTTAATTTGTTTTTCAGTTCTTTGTGTGTTGTTTGGAGTTTTTGTAAAACTACGTTCGGTTTTTGCTTTCCATTTGAAACTACCTTTAATAGGCTCCTTTCATTTTGTGTGTTGCGAACCTCAACTGTCTTCGTGTTTTGTTGTACCAGTGGAAAGTGTGGTGTGTTCAAAACATACTGGTAAAATATATGCTTGGAATTCTGTCTTATACAATGAAAAGTATAGTGTCCTTCCTGTACCACTAGTTTACTCGAAATACAATTCTGCTGAGTAATGTTTCCCACTGTCACGTCCTTATCTTACAGGTGAAGGACAGCCCCAGATTTAAACAAGGACAAGCTGAAACATGCAGAGTACTCTTATTTGGGGTACTTCACTGTTGAATTTCTCTGAATAAAGTTTTACAGACTTCCTCCAAAGAATCTTTTGAAATCTTGTGTTAAACTTATTCTAAGTAGGGGTTGCCTGGGTGGCTCAGTCACTTAAGCAGCTGACTCTCGGTTTCAGCTCAGGTCATAATTCCTTGGTCATGGGGTGAACCCCGAGTCGGGCTCTGTGCCCTGTGGGGAGTCAGCTTGAAAGATTCTGTCCCTCTGCCCTTCTTCCCTCCCTCCTCCTCTCCCTCCCTCCGTCCTTCTCTCCCTCCCTCCGTCTCTCTCAAATTAATAAATCTTTAAAGAAAAACTTCTTCTAAGTAGTAGATGGTATCAAAATTATGTCATTTTTTGAAATGTTATATTCTGATTGAACTGACACACCCAGATATATGTGTGCATTGAATTTCTGTCCAGCAACCGTGCTACGCATGACTTAGTAAGTGTACCTCAGCATCCATTTTGAGTTTCAGCATGCACAGTTATATCATCTTTGACACTAACAGTTTGTTTCTGCCGTTTTAAACATTTCTCCTTTTTTTTTTTCTCATTTTGCAACATTGGAAAGACCGACCCAGTACAGTATTGAAGAGAACTGGTCATAATGGACAGGCTTGTCTTATTCCATATAAATTAGAAAACCTTTTCTATTTCGCTATATTTACTCTGAAGTAATGGAAGTTCCGCTCTTATTCTTGTTTACTATGAATGTCTGTATTGAACATATGTTGACTTCCATCAAACACCTGTAGTTCATTTATTCAGATGATTGTAGGATTTTTACCTTCATTAATCTGTTTATGTGTGAATGACATACATATTGTCCTATGTTTAAAGCAACCATGCATTACTGGGAGGGAACAGTCATGATATATTATGTTTCTGAATAATCTACAATTTAATAATTTGTTTAGAAGTTTTATGACTATTCTCATGAGTGTCATTAGCATACACTTCTATATAGTAGCTTGGATTTCGCTCTAAAGGTGACAGTAGCTTCATAAAATGAGTTGGCGTTTTTCTATTCTCTGGAACTGAAGACTCTGAAAGGCTGTGAGTAACGTAGGACTAGACTCCCCCGTGCTCCACTGTGTCTAAGTTGCATGTCTTTTTTGAAGTTGGACCCTTCCTAAATGGCAGGTGACTGAAGGGGCACCTCCAGGGTCCCATCCTTTCAAATGTTGTGAGGTGCCCATCTTCCCTGCAAGACACCTCTAATGACGCTGTCACTCTAAAGCTACCTGCTCCAGTTTGTAGGCTCTTACGAATCTTCTATAGCCAGAAAGCTGATGGTCACAGCTCTGCTAACTACGTAATGTTGATCTGTGCTGTATGATTGCGAATACTGGCTAACCACGACTTGGCTATGCTTACGACAATAGGTCCATTTATTGAGCTTTTATAATAACAAGAGTTAGAATTAAAAATGCGATTTATAGGGTGTGTACTATATGGTAGCCACTTCTCTCTCCTGGGTTCCATACATTTATAACCTCGTTTAATCCTCACAGAAAGGTGGGTGACAGTGTACCCAAAACTTACATCTGACTCTAATAAGCAGTAGATTTGGCGATTTAGTTCCAAGTTAGAAGGCCTTGCTCTTTCTCAAAGTAAATACTCCTGAAAATGTTGGCCAGGAAAACTGACAGTGTACATGATGGCTATACTGGTAATCTGATGTTTACATAAAAATTCATAGTAATTTCTTTTTAGTGTTGGAGGTGAGGAGTTGTTTGTTTTTTGGCATGAGGGATTTTATCCTCCTTTTGAAGAAAAGGATTCCCAACATGTGGCACACAGAGGCCACATGGTTTTCCAGATGAAATCATTGATATGGAAGTAAATTTTTTTTTACCTTTGGGGGTCAGGTAATACAAATATTTAAATGTTTCAAATAATAACACTTTTTTACTGTGTTGTAGAAAAATATAACTCTAATACTAAGGGAATTTGGAATAATTTATAGCAAGAAATTAAAGAAATGATGTCACAAGCTCTATAGCAAAAAAACACAGATCTCTTACAAAATTTATAAAGTTTTTCAAATGTTATTTAGAGGCAGAGACATTAGTTATTCTGAGAGGCGTGAGGTGATATCTCATTGTAGTTTTGATTTGTTTTTACCTAGTCACCAGTGATGTTGAGCATCTTGTGTCTGTTGTCCATCTAGTGTTTTCTTTGGACAAATGTCTATTCGTGTCTTTGCCGATTTCTATGTTGGATTATTTATTTTGGGGTGTTCAGTTTCATAAGTTCTTTTATATTTTGGATACTAACTCTTGATCAGGTTTGCCATTTGCCAGCATTTTGTCCCACTCCAAAGGGTGTCTTTTCGTTTTGTTGATTGTTTCCCTTCTTGAACGGAAGCTTTTTCTTTTGATTAAGTCCAAATAGTTTATTTTTGCTTTTTTTTCCCTTGCCTCAGGAGACAGATCTAATAAGAAGTTGCTATGACTGATGTCTTAGAGGTTATTGCTTGTGTTCTTTAGGATTTTGTTTTTTTTTTTTCAAAATTTTGGGGTTTTTTATTTGAATTTGTTAGTTAACATATAGTGCAATATTGGTTTCTGGAGTAGAATTCAATGATTCGATTTTTAGCTTGAGACAAAGAACATGATTAACTCAATCCCTGCCTGGATCTTACAGAAATGTAATATCTTTCCGAAGTTCTTTCTGGGGCTGAGTTAATTCCTTCATAAGCTCTACTTGCTTTGTTTAATATTTCAGAAGACCCATTTCACACAAGAATTGAGTTGTCCATTGTTCAAATAGCCGTTCCCAGACTTTTGGATTTTAATGACCAGAAGCACTTTTTGAAATAGGAATACCAGAGGTTTTGGAGTTAAGATGGCGGAGGAGTAGGGGACCCCTTTTTCAGCCGGTCCCTGAGTCGAGTTTGATAGGTACAGACCATCCTGAACATACACGGAATCAGCATGAGACGCAGGAAGATACATCTGGATCTCTACAAATGAACATCTCCAGCACTGAGTATTGAGGTACGAAGCGGAGAGCTGTGAAACCGCACACAGATATTGGAAGATAAACAGAAGGGGGAGGGAGCCACCGTGTTCGGGCGCCGGGAAGCAGTAGCCACTTGCACGGGGGAGCGGGCAGACTCGTGGACCGGCACCAGCAAGAGAGCAGACTGAGACCGTGAGCTGGAGAACGCGCGTGACCTGACTGAAACAGAGCTCCGGTGTGCTCACTGGAACCAGACTGAGACCGAGAGCTCCAGAGTGCGCGGGGCCTGGCGGCTGGTGGCTGGCGGTGTTAGAAACACAAAGGACAGAGACGTGCTGGCCCTGGACCTGAGGGCTGGGACGCCGGGTGTGGGGCGCACATCCCGGGACGCTTGAGGTTTGAGCAGCACCAACAGAAACAGAGTTAAAGTGGCCAGAACACCTGTGAAGAACTGTCTGTGATCCCTCTGTTCTGAGACAGAGGCTGAGATTCAGCTACTGCTGCTCTGACTCTCAGAAGAGGCACAGCAAACTGACAGGGAAAGCCGTCAGAGAACAAAAGCCTGGAAATACTGGCTCACAGTGTGCCCATCCCCATCCCCCCTCGCAGGGAGCACAGAGAGTCTACCGACACAGGGTTGCCTGAGTATCGGCGCGGTAGGCCCCTTCCCCTAGAAGGCAGGCTGAAAAATCAAAAAGCCCACATCCCTAAGATCCTTATTAAACAAGTGCGCACTGCCTGGGTCCCGGTCAATAATTTGGGCTCTGGGCAACCCCGCAACCTCTCCTCATCAAAATGACGAGAAAGAGAAATCCCACCCAGCAAAGAAAAGACAATGAGTCTCCACCCTCTGCCACAGAACTAATGGATATGGATATAACCAAATTATCAGAAATGGAGTTCAGAGTAACAATGGTCAAGATGATGTGTAGACTTGAAAAAAGTATTAACGAAAATGTTAATGAGAATATAGAATCTCTAAGGGCAGAAATGAGAGCGAATTTGGCAGAAATTAAAAATTCTATGTATCAAATGCAGTCAAAACTAGAGGCTCTGATGACCAGGGTGAATGAGGCAGAAGAACGTATCAGTGAATTGGAGGATGGGTTAGTAGAAGAGAAAGCTAAAATAGAAACTAGGCTCAAAAAAATCCACGCTCAGGAATGTAGGTAACGGGAGATTACTGACTCAATGAAAAGTTCCAATGTCAGAATCATTGCAATCCCGAAGGGGTGGAGAAAAACAGAGGTCGAGAAGAGATATTTGAACAAATTGTAACTGAAAACTTCCCTAATGTAGCAAAGGAAACAAGCATTCGTGTCCAAGAGGCAGAGAGGACCCCTCCCAAGCTCAACCACGACAGACCTACACCATGTCACATCATAGTGCAATTCGCAAATATTAGATCCAAGGATACAGTATTGAAAGCAGCCAGGGCAAAGAAATTTCTCACGTACCAAGGCAAATGTATCAGAATTACGTCAGACCTGTCTACACAGATGTGGAATGAGAGAAAGGCTTGGGGGGGCATTTCTAAAGCTCTTTCAGAGAAAAACATGCAGCAAAGGATCCTTTATCCAGCAAGGCTGTCATTNATTTTTAAAGCTCTTTCAGAGAAAAACATGCAGCCAAGGATCCTTTATCCCACAAGGCTCTCATTCAGAATTGATGGAGAAATAAAGACCTTCCAGAATCTCCAGTCATTGACCAATTTCATAACCATGAAACCAGCCCTACAGGAGATATTAAGGGGGGGTTCTATAAAAGTAAAAAGGCCCCAAGAGTGATACAGAACAGAAAGTCACAATCTATAGAAACAAAGACTTTACAGGCAACATGGCATCATTAAAATCATATCTCTCAATGTAAATGGCCTAATACTCCCATAAAATGCCACAGGGTTGCCAATTGGATAAAAAGACATGACCCATCCATTTGCTGTCTACAAGAGACTCATTTTGAGCCTATAGATACATCCAGACTGAAAGTAAAGGGATGGAATACCGTCTTTCATGCCAATGGACCTCAAAAGAAAGCTGGGGTAGCAATTCTCATATCAGACAGATTGGATTTTTAACTAAAGACTATAGTTAGAGACACAGAAGGGCACTATATTATTCTTAAAGGATGTATCCAACAAGTGGATATGACAATTATAAATATCTATGACCCCAATAGGGGAGCAGCAGGATACACAAGCCAACTCTTAACCAAAATAAAGAGACACATAGATAAAAATACGTAAATAGTAGGGGACCTCAACACTCCACTATCAGCAATAGATAGATCCCCTAAGCAGAAAATCAACAAAGAAACAAGAGCTTTGAATGCCATACTCGACGAGTTGGACCTCATAGATATATATAGAACCCTACACCCCAGAACCAAAGAATACTCATTCTATTCTACTGCCCATGAAACATTCTCAAGAATAGACCATGTTCTGGGTCAAAAAACAGGTCTCAACCGATACCAAAAGACTGAAAATATTCCCTGCATATACTCAGACCACAACACTTTGTGAAATTGGAACTCAACCACAAGGAAAAATTTGGAAGAAACTCAAATACTTGGAGACTAAGAACCATCGTGCTCAGGAATGATTCGATAAACCAGGAAATCAAAAATCAATTTAAACAATTTACGGATACCAATGAGAATGAAAACACAACAGTCCAAAACCTTTGGGACATTGCAAAGGCAGTCCTAAGGGGAAAATACATAGCCATCCAAGCCTCACTCAGAAGAATAGAAAAATCTAAGATGCGGTTTTTATATTCTCACCTCAAGAAGCTGGAAGAGCAACAGAAGAACAGGCCTAACCACACACGAGAAATCAGTTGATCAAGATTAGAGCAGAGATCGATGAATTAGAAACCAGGAGCACAGTAGAGCAGATAAACAGAACTAGAAGCTGGTACTTCAAAAGAATGACTAAAATAGACAAACTACTGGCAAGACTTATCCAAAAGAATAGAGAAAGGACACAAATTAATAAAAGTATGAATGAAAGGGAGAGGTCACAACCAACACCAATGAAATAGGAAGGATTATTAGAAACTTTTTATCAACAGCTTTATGCCAATAAATTAAGCAATGTGGAAGAGATGGAGGCCTTCCTGGAAACCTATAAACTACCAAGACTGACACAGGAAAAAATTGATTTTTTAAACAGACCAATTAATTATGAAGAGATTGAAACAGTGATTAAAATCCTTTCAAAAAAAAAAACAAACAAAACAAAACGCCAGGGCCTGATGGATTTCCTGGGGAATTCTACCAAACATTCAAAGAAAAATAATACTTATTCTCCTAAAGCTATTTCATAAAATAGAAACAGAACGAAAGCTACCAAACTCATTCTATGAGGCCAATATTACCTTGATCCCCAAGCCAGGCAAAGACCCCATCAAAAAGGAGAATTACAGACGATTTCCCTGATGAATATGGACGCCAAAATTCTCAACAAGATCCTTGCTAATAGGATCCAACAATACATTAAAAGAATTATCCATCATGACCAAGTGGGATTCATCCCTGGGATGCAAGGGTGGTTCAACATTTGCAAATCGATCAGTGTGATAGATCATATCAACAAGAGAAAAGCCGAGAATCATGTGATCCTCTCAATAGATGCAGAAAAAACATTTGATAAAATACAGCATCCTTTCCTGATTAAAAGCCTTCAGAATGTAGGGATAGAGGGTACATTGCTCAAACTCATAAAAACCACCTATGAAAATCCTACAGCAAATATCATTCTCAATGGGGAAAAGCTGGAATCCTTTCCATTAAGATCAGGAACACGACAAGGATGCCCACCCTCGCCATTATTATTCAACATAGTACTACAAGTCCTTACAACAGCAATCAGAAAACAAAAAAGGATGAAAAGTATCCAAATCGGCAAAGAAGAAGTCAGACTGTCTCTCTTCGCAGATGACTTGATACTTTATATGGAAAACCCAAAAGAATCCACCCCCAAACTACTAGAAGTTATAGAGCAATTTGATGATGTGGTGGGATACAAAAACAATCCTCATTTGCATTTCTATACACGAACAATGAGACTGAAGAAAGAGAAATTAGGGAATCCATCCCATTTACGATAGCACCAAAAATCATACGTTATCTCAGAAGTAACTTAACCAGAGACATAAAGGATCTATATTCTAGAAACTACAAATCACTCTTGAAAGACATTGAAGAAGACACAAAAATATGGAAAAATATTCCATGCTCATGGATCGGAAGAATTAACATAGTTAAAATGTCCATGCTACCGAGAGCAATCTACACTTTCAATGCTATCCCGATCAAAATACCAATGACATTTTTCAAATAACTGGAACAAACAGCTCTTAAATTTGTGTGGAACCAGAAAGGGCCCCGAATCGCCAAGGAAGTGCTGAAAAGGAAAAACAAAACTGGGGGCATTGCAATGCCGGATTTCGAGCTGTACTACAAAGGTGTGATCACAAAGACAGCATGGTACTGGCACAAAACCAGACACATAGACCAATGGAACAGAATAGAGAACCCAGAAATGGATCCTCGGCTCTTTGGGCAACTAATCTTTGAGAAAGCAGGAAAAAACATCCAGTGGAAAAAGGTCAGTCTCATCAATAAATGGTGCTGGGAAAATTGGACAGCTACATGCAGAAGAATGAAACTTGACCACTCTCTCACACCATACACAAAGATAAACTCCAAATGGATGAAAGACTTCGATGTGAGACAGGAATTCATCAAAATCGTAGAGGCGAGCATAGGCAGTTACCTCTATGAGATCGGCCAAAGCAACCTTTTTCATGACACATCTCCAAAGGCAAGAGAAACAAAAGAAAAAATGAACTTGTGGGTCTTCATCAAGATAAGAAGCTTCTGCACAACCAAGGTATGGGAGAAGATATTTGCAAATGACACTACAAATAAAAGACTGGTTTCCAAGATCTACAAAGAACTTCTCAAACTCAATATATAAGAAACAAATAAACAAATCATAAAATGGGCAGAAGATATGAACAGACACTTTTCCAATGAAGCCATAGAAATGGCGAACAGACACATGAAAAAATGTTCAACATCATTAGCCATCAGGAAATTTCAAATCAAACCGACAGTGAGATACCACCTTACGCCAGTTAGAATGGCAAAAATTGACAAGGCAAGAAACAACAATTGTTGGAGAGGATGTGGAGAAAGGGCATCCCTCCTACATTGTTGGTGGGAATGCAAGTTGGTACAGCCACTCTGGAAACATTGTGGAGGTCCCTTAAAAAGTTAAAAATTGAGCTCTCCTATGATCCAGCAAATGCACTCCTGGGTATTTACCCCAAAGATGCAGACGTAGTGAAGAGAAGGCCCATATGCATCCCAATGTTCATAGCAGCATTGTCCACAATACCTAAATTGTGGAAGGAGCCGAGATACCCTTCAACAGATGACTGGATTAAGAAGCTGTGGTCCATATATACAATGGAATATTACTCAGCTATCAGAAAGAACGAGTTCTCAACATTTGCTACAACATGGACGGCACTGGAGGAGATAATGCTAAGTGAAATAAGTCAAGCAGAGAAAGACAATTATCATATGATTTCTCTCATCTATGGAACATAAGAACTAGGATGATCGGTAGGGGAAGAAAGGGATAAAGAAAGGGGGGTAGTCAGAAGGGGGAATGAAGCATGAGAGACTATGGACTATGAGAAACAAACTAAGGGCCTCAGAGGGGTGGGGGGTGGGGGATTGGGATAGACCGGTGATGGGTAGTAAGGAGGGCACGTATTGCATGGTGTACTGGGTGTTATACGCAACTCATGAAGCATCGAACTTTACATTGTAATCTGGGGATGTACTGTATGGTGACTAACATAATATAATAAAAAATCATTAAAAAAAATAAATAAAATCTTTTAAAAAAAAGGGTATTTGTCTTTTTCTTTGTTTTTTTGTTTAATTTGTTGTTTATTTAATTTTTTTATCCTTCTTTCAATCCATTTTATTTTTGATGCATTTCAAAGAAATCTGCAAACATCAGTACATTTCACCCCTAAACATTTCAACATGCATATCTCTTCCTTAGAGTTCAAAATTTCTTTTTTTTTAAAGATTTTTATAATTTTATTATGTTGGTCACCATACAGTACATCCCCGGATTCCGATGCAAAGTTCGATGCTTCATTAGTTGCTCATAAGACCCAGTGCACCATGCAATACGTGCCCTCCTTACTACCCATCACCAGTCTATCCCATTCCCCCACCCCCTCCCCTCTGAAGTCTTCAGTTTGTTTCTCATAGTCCACAGTCTCTCAGGCTTCATTCCCCCTTCTGATTAACCCCCCTTTCTTTATCCCTTTCTCCCCCTACCGATCATCCTAGTTCTTAGTCCATAGATGAGAGAAACCACATGATAATTGTCTTTCTCTGCTTGACTTATTTCACTTAGCATTATCTCCTCCAGTGCCGTCCATGTTGCAGCAAATGTTGAGAATTCGTTCTTTCTGATAGCTGAGTAATATTCCATTGTATATATGGACCACAGCTTCTTAATCCAGTCATCTGTTGAAGGGCATCTCGGCTCCTTCCATGATTTGGCTATTGTGGACAATGCAGCTATGAACATTGGGGTGCATATGGCCCTTCTCTTTACTACGTCTGTATCTTTGGGGTAAACACCCAGTAGTGCAATGGCTGGGTCATAGGGTAGTTCAATTTTTAACTTTTTAAGGGACCTCCACACTGTTTTCCAGAGTGGCTGTACCAACTTGCATTCCCACCAACAATGTAGGAGGGATCCCCTTTCTCCACATCCTCTCCAACAATTGTTGTTTCTTGCCTTGTCTATCTTTGCCATTCTAACTGGCGTAAGGTGGTATCTCAGTGTCGTTTTGATTTGAATTTCCCTGATGGCTAAAGATTTTGAATATTTTTTCATGTGTCTGTTCGCCATTTGTATGTCTTCATTGGAAAAATGTCTGTTCATATCTTCTGCCCATTTTTTGATTTGTTTATTTGTTTCTCNTTCATATCTTCTGCCCATTTTATGATTTGTTTATTTGTTTCTCGTGTATTGAGTTTGAGAAGTTCTTTGTAGATCTTGGATACCAGTCCTTTATCTGTGGTGTCCTTTGCAAATATATTCTCCCATTCCGTGGGCTGTCTCTTAGTTTTTTTGACTGTTTCCTTGGCTGTGCAGAAGCTCTTTATCCTGATAAAGTCCCATAAGTTCATTTTATCTTTTATTTCTCTTGCCTTTGGAGATATGTCGTGAAAAAGGTTCCTCTGGCCGATGTCATAGAAGTTGTTGCCTATGTTTTCCTCTAGAATTTTGATGGATTCCTGTCTCACGTCGAGGTCTTTCATCCATTTGGAGTTTATTTTTGTGTACGGTGTGAGAGAGTGGTCAAGTTTCATTCTTTTGCATGTAGCTGTCCAATTTTCCCAGCACCATTTATTGAAGAGACTGTCTTTTTTCCACCGGATGTTTTTTCCTGCTTTATCAAAGATTAGTTGCCCAAAGAGCCGAGGGTCCATTTCTGGGTTCTCTATTCTGTTCCATTGGTCGATGTGTCTGTTTTTGTGCCAGTACCATGCTGTCTTTGTGATCACAGCTTTGTAGTACAGCTCGAAATCCGGCATTGTGATGCCCCCAGCTTTGTTTTTCCTTTTCTACAGTTCCTTGGAGATTCGGGGCCTTTTCTGGTTCCATACAACTTTGAGGGCTATTTGTTCCAGTTCTTTGAAAAATGTCATTGGTATTTTGATCGGGATAGCNCGGGATAGCATTGAAAGTTAGATTGCTCTGGGTAGCATGGACATTTTAACTATGTTAATTCTTCCAATCCATGAGCATGGAATATTTTTCCATCTTTTTATGTCTTCCTCAATATCTTTCAAAAGTGATCTATAGTTTCTAGCATATAGGTCCTTTACGTCTCTGGTTAAGTTAATTCCAAGGTAACGTATGGTTTTTGGTGTGCTATTGTAATGGGATGGCTTCCCTAATTTCTCTTTCTTCAGTTCGTTATTCGTGTATAGAAATGCAACTGGTTTTTGGGCATTGATTTTGTATCCTGCCACATTACTGAATTGTTCTATAACTTCTAATAGTTTGGGAGTGGATTCCTTTGGGTTTTCCATATAGAGTATCATGTCATCTGCAAAGAGAGACAGTTTGACTTCTTCTTTGCCGATTTGGATACCTTTGATCCCTTTTTGTCTTCTGATTGCTGTTGCAAGGACTTCTAGTACTATGTTGAATAATAGTGGCGAGAGTGGGCATCCTTGTCGTGTTNCACTATGTTGAATAACAGTGGCGAGAGTGAGCATCTTTGTCGTTTTCCTGATCTTAGGGGAAAAGCTGGAAGCTTTTTTTTGAGAATAATATTTGCAGCAGGCTTTTCATAGATGGCTTTTATGAGATTGAGAAATGTACCCTCTATTCCTACACTCTGAAGGGTTTTAATCAGGAAAGGATGCTGTATTTTGTCAAATGCTTTTTCTGCATCAATTGAGAGGATCATATGGTTCTTGAGTCTTTTCTTGTTGATATGATGTATCACATTGATTGATTTGCGAGTGTTGAACCATGCTTGCATCCCAGGTATGAATCCCACTNAAGGTATGAATCCCATTTGGTCATGATGGATAATCCTTTTAATGTACTGTTGGATTCTATTAACAAGGATCTTGTTGAGGGTTTTGGCGTCCATATTCATTAGAGAAATCGGTCTGTAATTCTCCTTTTTGAGGGGGTCTTTGCCTGGTTTGGGGATCAAGGTAATATTAGCCTCATAGAATGAGTTTGGTAGCTTTCCTTCTGTTTCTATTTTTTGAAATAGCTTTAGGAGAATAGGTATTATTTCTTCTTTGAATGTTTGGTAGAATTCCCCAGGAAAACCGTCTGGGCCTGGAGTTTTATTATTTGGAAGGTTGTTTATCACTGACTCAATTTCTTCATAGTTAATTGGCCTATTTAAGAAATCTATTTCTTCCTGTTTCAGTCTTGGTAGTTTATAGGTTTCCAGGAAGGCCTCCATCTCTTCCAGATTGTTTAGTTTTTTGGCATATAGCTGTTGATAAAAGTTTCTAATAATCCTTGCAATTTCAATGGTGCTGGTCGTGACCTCTCCCTTTTCAGTCATAATTTTAATAATCTCNACACAAAACCATTCTCAACCGATACCAAAAGATTGAAATTATCCCATGCATATTCTCAGACCACAACGCTCTGAAATTGGAAC
>NW_023255301.1:0-2608 GCF_002007445.2 Ailuropoda melanoleuca
CCCCGCAAAGCCCTCCGATGGCCTTCCCACCTTCGCCCTGCTCCCCGAAGTCCGGCTCAGTCCAGGGCCAGGCGCCACTCATCTCCCTCAGAGGCGTCGTGACCTGCCTCTGTCCTGCTTCCCCCCCCTTCTCGATTCACTAATCATTTACCTTTTAAGAGCATCACATGTTTCTGGCAAAAAATTAAACCGTGGACGAGAAGATGCCGGCACGGAGGGAAAGTCCTGCTTCCCAGAGGTAACAACTGTTAACCATTTCCTGCACTCAGAAATTCTCTGTTCATGTGCAAACGTGTTTTATATATTTGTATATATTGTGTTTATACGTATATAAACATGTATTACATGTTTGCCCTAATTTTCACTGAAATGAAGCCATTTCTTTGTTCTTTTTAGAGCGACAGCGAGCACATGCAGGCTGGGGGGAGAGGAGGGGCAGAGGGAGAGGGAGAGAGAATCCAAGCAGACCCCACGCTGAGGATGGAACCTCACGCGGGGCTCCATCTCACGACCCTGAGATCACAACCCCAGCCAAAACCAAGAGTCGGACACCCAAGTGACTGCACCCCCAGGCGCCCCAGTGGGGCCGTCGCTAGACACATGCTTCCGCAGTGTGCGTTTTCCCTTAGCGAGGTATTTCGAAGAGCTGTCCTTGCGAGTACACAGCTCCTTCTGTCACGCAAACCGCACGTGAATGGTAAGTCCGTACATCCCAGTGTGGGACGCGCCCACAGTCAAGTCCAGCCCCCTCGATGCGCTCCGTGAACTGGCTTCCATGCCTGCTCCTGCCTTTTCCTTTATTCATGTTTGTGCTTGTATACCTGTGTACGCCTGCATTTTTCCCCAGTTGAAAAAGTAATAGACTTTTATCTCAAAACATGGGAACAAAATCACTAGTAAGCCCCGTAGTCAGAGGCATGTTGTGTTGCATTTGTCCAGCTTGTTGTAAGGTGGGCAAAAATGAGATCACTACACACTTGCAGTTTTAGTATCTGTGTTTTAAATTCAACCCACCACGGATGTCTTCCCACATGACAACACCTTCTGCTTTTTTATCTGCTCAGTCTTCTGGCGAGTGAGTGACTGGTACCTCCTGCCTTGTAGTAACGCCCCAGGTCTTAATCATCCTCCACTGTTTCGTAGCTTTGATGAGTCTTTGTTTCTGTTTTTAAAAATCATGCTCATGACAGAAATACCTCAGAGGTCTTCAACAGCCAGACATCATTTAAAAAATCACAATCCACGGTCATAANTAAAAAATCACAATCCAAGGTCATAAATGGTGTTGAGGGCAAGCAGCCAGTCACAGAGGAATGCCTACTGCATGATGTCTGTTTTGAAAAACAGGCGGAATTGAACCCAGATGCTTGGGGCTGTACGCCGAGGTGAAAAAAGATAAAGACAAGGAAGTGATAATGTTCTATATCTTAAACCAAGTGGTGTCTTTGTGGTTATTTCCCTGTGACATTCATTGAGCTGTACACTTAGGTTTTGTGTGTGTGTGTGCTGTATATATAGATATATATGCAATTTTTCACAATACAAATAGCTTTAAAAACTCATAATCCCTCTAACCCAGTTAAAAATGCCTCTTACTGGGGCGCCCGGGTGGCACAGCGGTTAAGGGTCTGCCTTCGGCTCAAGGCGTGATCCCGGCGTTATGGGATCGAGCCCCAGATCGGGCTCCTCTGCTGTGAGCCTGCTTCTTCCTCTCCCACTCCCCCTGCTTGTGTTCCCTCTCTCGCTGGCTGTCTCTATCTCTGTCGAATAAATAAATAAAATCTTTAGGGGCGCCTGGGTAACAGTCTTAAGCGTCTGCCTTCGGCTCAGGGCGTGATCCCGGCATTCCGGAATCGAGTCCCACATCGGGCTCCTCGGCTGGGAGCCTGCTTCTTCCTCCCCCTCTCCCCTGATGTTCTCCCTCTCTCGCTGGCTGTCTCTCTGTCACATAAATAAAATCTTTTTAAAAAATAAATAAATAAATACATAAAATATTTTAAAAAATAATAAATAAAGTTCAATGTCAAAAGTTTATTAAAAAAATGTCTCTTACTAACTTAGCATATAGACTTCCGATTCTTCGTATATCCACGATTATATTATAGGTACTATTTTGTAACTTACTGTTTATACTTGATATGTTGGGGACATCTTCCTTTTGGTTATATTATGTTTTGTTTTGTTTTAAAGATTTTATTTATTTATTTGACAGAGATAGAGACAGCCAGTGAGAGAGGGAACACAAGCAGGGGGAGTGTGAGAGGAAGAAGCAGGCTCATAGCGAAGGAGCCTGATGTGGGGCTCGATCCCACAACGCCGGGAACACGCCCTGAGCCAAAGACAGACGCTTCACCGCTGTGCCCCACCCAGGCGCCCCTATATTGGGGTTTTAATGGCAAATAGAATGGATGTAATCAGACAAAACGTATCAACTGTTGGAAAGGAGATGGAGGAACTGGAACCTTCATGCAAAGCTGGTGGGAGTGCAAAATGGTGGGGACACTGGAGTAATGGTTTAGCACTTTCTAAAAAGTTCGACATACACTTACTGTTTGCCCCACTAGCGCCACTCTACACAAGAGAAAGGAGAACGTGTGTCCATACAAAA
>NW_023255302.1:0-3417 GCF_002007445.2 Ailuropoda melanoleuca
ACGTTTTGGTTAGTTAACTGTTGTCTGATTTGTGATCATGGCATTAGGGATTTTGGATCTTCTGTTAGGATCTCATGTGTGTTTAGGGAACCACTCTGCCGGTGACTTGACTCTCGGGGATGTGGCAGTAGATGGGTCCCAGACCTCGACGGTGCTTACAAGTCCCGTGGATGGGTCTTGATGCGTTGAGCGCACCCCGCCTGGTCTCACAGTCTGCGCTTGTGTGTGTCTCATTTCAGGTACACGTTCCTGGAATACGCATCTCCTGCCCATGCCTTGGACGCCGTGAAGAATGCTGATGGCTACAAGCTGGACAAGCAGCACACCTTCAGGGTCAACCTCTTCACGGACTTTGACAAGTAAGTTCCGTCTGGGCGAGAGCCTGGGCCTTCACCGGGCATGAGAGGCTCCGCGCTTCTGGGGCCGTGCTGCTGGTCTTTCAGGTGGCTCTGTTCTTCAGGCACGCCGCCACGGGACTGTTCCCGTCCCAGACCCTGGCACTCCTGGCCAGGGGCAGCCCTCACCCACTATTCTCTCCCCTGTCCCCACCCCCACCCCCGAGGGGGACAAGGGGTGGCACCACACTGCCTGTGACCTAGAGCCCCCAGTGTCACTGTCCCCCCTTGTCGTTGTGCTGCGTGTTTCTAATCAGTTCTTTGTTTTCCTCCAGGTATATGACTATCAGTGATGAGTGGGATATTCCAGAGAAACAACCTTTCAAAGACTTGGTACGTGGATGGGAAGGCTGGCCAGCCCCTTGACTCGTGGGGCAAGCCCCTCAGGAGTTGCCGTTGCCGGCCTGTGTCGATAGACCTCTGGGAGCACGAGGCAGGAATACGGCTTCTTGGATGAAAGTTGATGAGACATACTCTATCCCTTGCCCTTGGTTCTTTTTCCAGGGAAATTTACGTTACTGGCTTGAAGAAGCAGAATGCAGAGATCAGTACAGTGTCATTTTTGAGAGTGGAGACCGTACTTCCATATTCTGGAACGATGTGAAGGATCCCGTCTCTATCGAAGAGAGAGCGGTGGGTATTCGCTGCCCGTGGGGATTTAACTCTTTCTGCAGCAGGAAACCGGGTACCCGAGCATGGTTTAGTGTCATGTTCTTCCAGACTGCATCCCTGAGAACAACATCCTTTGCTCTTCTGGTTTTGAAATAAGCCATGAGATATGAGGAGGCTTTTTGTGATTTCTAGTTAAGAGTCTGAGGAGTCAGCTCCTTACGGAAGGAGGAGTCTTTGTGCTGGCGTTCTGTGGTCATATTAACACCGGCTACTTTTCTGCAGAGGTGGACGGAGACATACGTGCGTTGGTCTCCCAAGGGCACCTACCTGGCCACGTTCCATCAGCGAGGCATTGCTCTCTGGGGTGGAGAGAAATTCAAACAAATCCAGAGATTCAGCCACCAGGGGGTTCATCTCATTGACTTCTCGCCTTGTGAAAGGTAAGCAGTGAGGAAAGTCAGGTGGAGTCCGTTCTCACTTTGTGCCGGCCTCTGCGTAATTGTGCAACTCAGATTTTGCAGTAATTTCAAACCTGATGGAAGTATGGGGGCGTAGAAGGAGCTCGTGTGTACTCTTTACCCATGTTCCCCACTTATTAGCACTTTGTGGGGTTTGCTTTATCGTTTCTCCGCTCAGACACACGTAATTTTGTCCTGAGCTGTTGGGCGTAAGTGGAAGCGTCGAGTCCCTGTCAGCCCGTGTACATTTCTAGGGGCAGGGAAAGCCCTTCACCTGTCCACGGTGCCGCCCCGACTGCAGCGTCCGTCTGCTACTTCTCCTTAAGTACCACCCTGTTCCCACATTTCATTCGGTCCAGTAACGGCCTTTGTAAAATTTTCGTCCCCTCAGTTCTGGATCTAGTCCAGGCTTGTGTCTTGCATCTAATTTCATTGTGAATGGTGTTTCCTCATGTGTGAGGCCACAAAGGTTTGTGGGAGCAGGTGCAGGACCAGGAGCTTAAAGGAGCACTTCCAGGGCCAGGCAGGGTCTTCCTGACCGCTCATAATGGCTTCTGTGCCTGACATGCTTCCTGCACTGCTCAGGGGTGTCCCCAAGCCTTCGCTGTCGTCTTTCTGCCTCCTACCATTTGGTCTGCCTGCATCGTGGCCTTGTGACAGCCCCTCACGTCCCCAGG
The DNA here is from genome assembly GCF_002007445.2 of Ailuropoda melanoleuca. Taxonomy (NCBI): domain Eukaryota; kingdom Metazoa; phylum Chordata; class Mammalia; order Carnivora; family Ursidae; genus Ailuropoda; species Ailuropoda melanoleuca. Next base: position 2,143 of record NW_023255302.1, read on the forward strand.
CTCCTGAGACGTGGCTCTCCTGTGCCTGCTCTGCTTTTGAGTTTTTTTTCTTTTTTTTTTAAGATTGATTGATGTGACAGACAGCCAGCGAGAGAGGGAACACAGCAGGGGGAGTGGGAGAGGAAGAAGCAGGCTCCCAGCGGAGGAGCCTGATGTGGGACTTGATCGCGGAACGCCAGGATCACGCCCTGAGCTGAAGGCAGACGCTTAACAACTGAGCCACCCAGGCGCCCCTTGAGTTTTTTGATATAAAATTTTTCTAACGCTGGGAAAACAAGAGAGAGGACTTCAGTAACATTTATATGCTAAAAATCTAGCTTTAATGATTTTTCATTTTGCTGTATTTGTTTCAAAACAGTTTAGGGCGGGGCCGCCTGGGTGGCTCAGTTGGTGAAGCATCTGCCTTCAGCTCAGGGATGGAGCCCTGCGTCGGGCTCCCTGCTCAGTGGAGAGTCTGCATCTCTCTCTGCCTCTGTTCCTCCTCACTGCTCTCTTCCCTTCTCTCTTTTTCTCTCTCTCTCAAATAAATAAATAAAATCTTTAAAAAAAAAAAAACCCACAAAAAACTATTTTGGGCATTTTGAACTAGTGCTGGGTTCCTCTAGGAAATAGGCATCGGTCCAGGTGACATGTTCCTTCTCTGTGGTCACTATTCTTTTCTCCCGCCCTGCAGCCCTGACCAGTTCCCTCAGTGTCTTTTAATGTCCACGCACACTCAGGTTCCCCACCTATCCTGCAGTTGGCATCATTGCGGGCTGGTTGTCAAAGCTGGGTCCAGGGGCGCCTGGGTGGCACGGCGGGTAAGCGCCTGCCTTTGGCTCAGGTCATGGGGCCCCATGTCCAGCTCTGTGCTCAGTGGGGAGTCTGCTTCTCCCTCTGCCTCTGCCCCTCCCCCTGCTTGTGAGCTCTCTCTCTCACCCTCTCTCTGACAAATAAAATATTAAAAAAAAAAAAGGGCGCCTGGGTGGCACAGCGGTTAAGCGTCTGCCTTCGGCTCAGGGCGTGATCCCAGCGTTGTGGGATTGAGCCCCACATCAGGCTCCTCCGCTGTGAGCCTGCTTCTTCCTCTCCCACTCCCCTGCTTGTGTTCCCTCTCTCGCTGGCTGTCTCTATCTCTGTCACATAAATAAATAAAATCTTTGGGAAAAAAAAAAAAAAAACGGGGTCCAGCCCTAGCGCTCGCGTATGCGGTCCACCTGTCGCCCTGTGCGCCGGCCCTTCCTGTCTGATGCTTTGGTGGTGGCTTGTGAGGAAGACGGGGCTGGGGCGGGGGGG
>NW_023255303.1:0-1788 GCF_002007445.2 Ailuropoda melanoleuca
GGGGACAAAAGTGATATCTAAGCAGAGAAGAGTCACCATGGTTAGTTTTTAGGAAGATAACTCATGAGATATGGAGGATGGGGAGTATGTGTGGTGGGAAAACAGAGGGGCAAGGTCAGCAAGTGGTGCAAAAAATGAGCCCATCAGAAGGGAGGCTGTTTATCATCTTAGCTCTGAATAGAAATCTAAAAATCGGGACAAGGTTAAGATGGCAGAGGAGTAGGGGACCCCTTTTTCAGCTGGTCCCCTAAGTCGAGTTGCATAGGTACCAGACCAGCCTGAACATCCACGGAATCAGCCTGAGACCCAGGAAGATACATCTGGATCTCTACAAATGAACATCTCCAGTGCTGAGTATTGAGGTACGAAGCGGGGAGCCATGAAACTGCTCACAGATATCAGAAGATANTGGAAGATAAACGGAAGGGGGAGGGAGCCGCCGCGTTTGGGCACTGGGAAGTGGTAGCCACCTGCACGTGGGAGTGGGCAGACTTGCAGACAGCACCCACAAGAGAGCAGACTGAGACTGTGAGGAAGGGAGCGCACGCCACCAGACTCCTCACGGAACTCCAGTGTGCTCATTGGAACCAGACTGAGACTGGGAGCTCCAGAGCATGCGGGGGCAGCTGACAGCTGTTGGCTGGCGGTGTTAGAAACACAAAGGACAGAGTGTGCCAGCCCTGGAAGTGAGGGCTGGGATGCCGGGTGTGGGGCGCACATCCCAGGACGCTGCAGGGTTGAGCAGCACCAACAGAAACAGAGTTAAAGTGGCCAGAACATCAGTGCAGAATGGGCCGCAATCGCTCTGTTCTGTGACAGAGGCTGAGATTCACCTGCTGCTGCTCTGACTCTTCTAAGAAGAGGCACAGCAAACCACCAGGGAAAGCCGCCAGAGAACAAAAGCCTGGAAAGACCAGCTCACAGTGTGCCCATCCCCATCCCCCCTTGCAGGGACATGGAGAGTCTACCCAAACAGGGTTGCCTGAGTATTGGTGTGGCAAGCCCCTCCCCCAGAAGGCAGGCTGAAAAATCAAGAAGCCCACATCCCTAAGATCCCTATAAAACAAGGGCACACAGCCTGGGTCCTGATCAATAGTTTGAGCTCTGGACAACCCCGCAACCTCTCTTCATCAGAATGAGGAGAAGGAGAAATCCCCCCCAGCAAAGAAAAGACAATGAGTCTGTGGCCTCTGCCACAGAACTAATGGATATGGATATAACCAAATTATCAGAAATGGAATTCAGAGTAACAGTGGTCAAGATGATTTGTAGACTTGAAAAAAGTATTAATGAAAATGTTAATGAGAATATAGAATCTCTAAGGGCAGTAATGAGAGTAAATCTGGCAGAAATTAAAAATTCTATGAGCCAAATGCAGTCAAAACTAGACGCTCTGATGGCCAGGGTGAATGGGACAGAAGAACATATCAGCGAATTGGAGGCTGGGTTAGTAGAAGAAAAAGCAAAAATAGAATCGGGACTTAAAAGAAATCCACGCCCAAGAATGTAGGTTACGGGAGATTACTGACTCAATGAAACGTTCCAATGTCAGAATCATCAGCATCCCCGAGGGGGTGAAGAAAAACAGAGGTCTAAAAGAGATATTTGAACAAATTGTAGCTGAAAACTTCCCTAATCTAGCAAGGGATATGAACATTCGTGTCCAAGAGGCAAAGAGGACCCCTCCCATGCTCAACTATGACAAACCTACACCACATCACGTCATAGTGAAATTCGCAAATATTAGATCCAAGGATACAGTATTGAAAGTGGCCAGGGCAAAGAAAT
>NW_023255304.1:0-4491 GCF_002007445.2 Ailuropoda melanoleuca
CCCTCTGTGTGCACAGTCGGCGGGGTCGGCATTGTGTGCACAGTTGGCAGGGACGGCGTAGTGCGCAGTCGTCGGGGACGCTGAAGTGCACAGTCGGTGGGGTCGGCGGTGTGCGCACAGTCATTGGTGTCATCGGCGTGCGGACAGTCAGCGGAGTATGCGGTGTGTGTACAGTCAATTGGAACAGTGGTGTGTGCACAGATGGCGGGTTCTGCGAAGTGCACATAGTCGGTGGGGTCGGCGGTGTGTGCACCATCGGCGGGGTCGTCAGAGTGCACACAGTCGGTGAGGTCGGCAGTGTGCGCACAGTTGGCGGGGCCGGGGGAGTCACACAGTCTTATGGGACGGCGGATTGTGCACAGTCTTCGGGTTCGGAGGAGTGTGCAGTCAGTGGGATCGGCGGAGTGTGCACATTGTCACGGTCAGCGGAATGCACACAATCGGCGGGGTCAGCGGAGTGCACAGAGTTGGCTGGGACGGCAGAGTGTGCTCAGTCGGCAGGTTTGGCGGTGTACGCACAGTCGGAGGGGTAAGTGGAGTGCACAGTCGGCGAGGTCGCGGTGTGCATGCATTCTGCGGTGTGGCGGGGTGCACACAGTCGGCTGAATCGGCAGAGTGCACACAGTGGTCGATGGTGGAGTGCGCACTGTCGGCGAGGTCAGCGAAATGCGCACAGTCAGCGGGGTTGGCAGTGTGCGCACAGTCATCGTGTTCGGTGGAGTGTGCACAGTTGGCGGGGTCGGCAAAATGCTCACAGTCGGCGGGGTCGGCGGTGCATGCACAGTTGGCAGGGATGGCAGAGCACGCACATTTGTCGGTGTTGGCAGTGTGTGCACAGTCGGCGGGGCAGGCAGTCTGCGAAAGTCGGCAGGGTCGGTGGAGTGCACACAGTCGGTGAGGTCTCCAGAGTGTGCATAGTCGGCGGGGATGGCGGTGTGCTCATTTGGCGGTGTAGGCGGAGTGTGCACCGTCAGCGGGATCGGCGGAGGGCGCACAGTCGTTGCGGTCGGCGGAGTTCACAGAGTCGGTGGGCTCGGCAGTGTGCGCAGTTGGCAGGGACGGTGGTGTGTGCACAGTCGATGGAGTAGGCGATGTGCGCAGTCGGTTGGGACCGCGGTATGCACATAGATGGTGGGTTCTGCGAAGTGCAAACAGTCGGCAGGGTCTGCGGTGTGCGCACAGTCAGCAGGGACGGCAGAGTGCGCAGTGTTGGTGGGGTCGGCAGTGTATGCACAGTCGGCGGGGTCGGTGGAGTGCGCACAGTCGGCGGGGTCAGCAGTGTGTGCACAGTCGGTGGCGTGGCGGTTTATGCATATTTGGCAGGGTCGGCGGAGTGTGCACAGTTGGTGGGGTCGGCGGAGTGCACACATCGGTGGAATCGCCAGAGTGCACACCATCAGTGGGGTCAGAGGTGTGCACAGAGTCGGATGGGACATTGGAGTGTGCACAGTCAGTGGCGTCAGCAGTGTGCACACAGTTGGCAGGGACGGTGGAGTGCCCAGGGTTGGCGGTGTCAGCAGAGTGCCCACAGTCGGTGGGGTTGTCAGAGTGCACACAGTTGGCGGGGTCGGCGGATTTTGCACAGTTGGCGGGGAAGGCGGTGTGCGCACAGTCAGTTGGGTCAGTGGAGTGCGCACTGTCGGCGTGTTCGGCAGTTTGCGCACAGTCGACGGGGTCGGCGGCATGCGCACAGTTCGCGGGGACGGCGGTGTGCGCACATTCAGCAGGGTGGGCTGAGTGCCCAGATTTGGCAGGGTCTTCAGAGTGCGCACTGTCGGCTTGTTCAGTGGATTGCGCTGTCGGTGGGGTCGGTGGTGTGTGCACAGTCAGCAGGGTTGGTGGAGTACGCACTGGCAGCTGGGTCGGTGGAGTGCACACAGTCGGTGGGTCGGCGGAGTGCGCACAGTTGGCGGGGTTGGTGGAGTGCGAACAGTCGTCTGGGACGGCGTTGTGTGCACAGTCGATTGAGTCACCGGAGTGTGCACAGTTGATGAGGACGGCGGTGTGTGCATTCGGCGGGGTCGGCAGAGTGCGCACCATTGGCGGGATCGGCGGAGTGTCCACAGTCGTCGCAGTCGGCGGAGTGCACAGAGTAGGTGGGCTTGGCGGTGTGCGCATTGTGGCAGGGACGGCGATGCGCACACAGTTGGTGGGGTCGGTGGTGTGTGCACAGTTGGTGGTGTAGGCGGAGTGCGCACAGTCGGCTGGGTCGGCAGAGTGCACACAGTCGGCGGGTTCGGCGGAGTGCACACAGTCGGCGGGGACGGCATAGTGCGCACAGTCGTCAGGGACGATAAAGTGCACACAATCGGTGGGGACGGTGGTGTGCGCATTCAGCAGGATCGACAGAGTGTGCACCTTTGGCGGGATTGGCAGAGTACGCACAGTCATCATGGTCGGTGGAGTGCGCAGAGTTGGTGGGCCGGTGGTGTGGGCATAGAGGCAGGGACGGTGGTGTGCGCACAGTCGGCAGAGTAGGCGATGTGCACAAAGTCAGTTGGGATCGCGGTGTGAGCACAGGCGGTGGGTTCTGCGAAGTGTGCACAGTCAGCAGGGTCAGCGGTGTGCGCACTGTCGGCAGGGTCGGTGGAGTGCGCACAGTCAGCGGGATCGGCAGAGTGCACACATTCGGCTGTGACGGTGGTGTGCGTAGAGTCGGCATGTTCGGTGGAGTGTGCACAGTCGGCGGTGTCGGCGGAGTGCCCACAATCGGCAGGGTCTTCAGAGTGCGCACTGTGTGCGTTTTCAGCAGAGTGCGCACATTCGGCGGGGTAGGCGGATTTTGCACTGTCGGCAGGGTCGATGGTGTGCGCACTGTCGGCGGGGTCGGCAGTGTGCACACAGTCATCGTTTTTGGTGGAGTGCACACAGTCAGCGGTGTCGGCAAAATGAGCACAGTCGGCTGGGTCGGCAGTGCATGCACAGTTGGCAGGGACGGCAGAGCGTGCACATTTGTCAGGGTCAGCAGTGTGTGCACAGTCGGTGGGGCAGGTGGTGTACGCACAGTCTGCAGGGTCGGCAGAGTGCACACAGTCGGCGAGGTCGGCGGAGTGTGCACTGTCGGCGGGGATGGCGGTGTGCGCATTTGGCGGGGTCAGGGGAGTGAGCAGTTTGGGGGACGGCAGAGTTCGCACAGTCGTCGGGGCAGGTGGTGTGCACACAGTCGGCGGGGTCGGCAGTGTGCACACAGTCTGTGGGTTCAGCGGTGTGCGCACAGTCAGCGGGGACACCAGTGTGCGCAGATTCGGTGGGGTCAGCCGAGTGCACACTGTCGGCGGTGTCGGCGGTGTGCGCAGGGTCAGCTGGGTCAGCAGAGTGCACACATTTGGTGTATTTGGAGGAGTGTGCACATTTGGTGGAGTTGCCAGAGTGCGCACAGTCAGCAGGGATATCGTTGTACACACAGTCGGCGGTGTCGGTGGTGTGCGCACAATTGGTGGGATAGCCGGAGTGCACACAGTCGGCGAGGTCGGCGGTATGTGCACAGTTGGCTGGGGCCGGGGGAGTGCACACAGTCTTTGGGGTTGGCGGATTGTGCACATTCTTCGGGGTTGGCGGACTGCACACAGGCTGCGGTATCGATGGAGTGTGCACAGTCGTCACGGTTGGCCGAGTGCACACAGTCGGCGTGGTCAGCAGAGTGCACACATTCGGTGGACTCGGAGGAGTGCACACATTCGGCGGGGACGGCAGAGTGCGCACAGTCGGCGGGGTCGGCGGACTGCGCAGAGTAGGTGGGGACAGCGGAGCGCACACAGTCTGTTGGGTCACCGGTGTGCGCACCGTCAGCGGGGCAGGTGAGTGCGCACAGTCGGTGGGGTCAGCGGAGTGCACACAGTCAGCGGGGATGGAGGTGTGCTCAAGTCGGCTGTGTCGGCGGAGTGCCCACAGTCAGCGGGGTCGTCGGAGTGCGCACTGTCAGCGTGTTCGGTGGAGTGCGCAGATTCGGCAGGGTCGGCGGTGTGCGCAGAGTCAGCGGGGTCTTCAGAGTGCACACATTCCGTGGATTCGGAGGAGTGTGCACATTCGGTGGATTCGCCAGAGTGCGCACCGTCGGTGGGGTCCATGGTGTGCAGAGTTGGATGGGACAGCGGAGTGCACACAGTCTGTGGGGTTGGCGGTGGGCACACAGTTGGCAGGGACGGCGGTGTGCGCACAGTTGCGGAGTACACAGTGTGCGCAGAGTCGGTTGGGACCGCGGTGTGCACACAGATGGCGGGTTCTGCGAAATGCACACAGATGGCTGGGTCGGGAGTGTGCGCACAGTCAGCAGGGACGGCTGAGTGTGCACAGTCGGCGGTGTCGGTGGAGTGCCCACAATCGGTGGGGTCATCGGAGTGCGCACTGTCTGCATGTTCAGTGAGTGTGTAGAGTAGGCGGGGTCAGCGGGGTGCGCATAGTTGGCGGGGTCGGCGAAGTGCACAGTCGGCAGGGTCAGCACAGTGTGCAGACTCGGCGGGGACTCTGGAGCACGCACAGTCGGTGGGCAGG
>NW_023255305.1:0-1407 GCF_002007445.2 Ailuropoda melanoleuca
AAATGCAAACTAAAACAATGCCAAATGTTCTGAGAAACGAAACTATGTACTCAGAGTCCATGGAGAGAGTCCAGAGGGCAGAGGTTGCTTGGTCTAACTTGAAGGGGCAAGAGAAGATAAGCTACTATGGATGAGTACTTCTGACCTATAGCCGACGAGCTTGCTATTAGTGTTTGATATTCGTCCTTTCCTGCTTTCATCATGGGGCAGAGGTTAGAAAACAGGATGGCAATGAGACAGAGAAGGAGAAGGAGTGGGAGCAGGAAAGAATAACATTGTATTCTCTAAGTATTCAAGTTTCTCGGAGGGACGGGCATGATAAGAAGCAAAATGTCTGAAAAGGCTTCTTGGAGGGGGTGGTGATAATGGAAAAAAAGGTTGGGAAACACAGTAGGTAGAACAGTATCAACCAGTCTGGATATTTGGGTCGATAAGGTCCCCTCTCTCATCTTCCTTGGTCACCACCACAGTCCCTAATCAGCAGCTTCCCCCTCAAGTTTGGGAACTAATTCTGTCAAGAAGGATATAAAGAGCTCTAGGTGATTTCATCAATAAATAAATATCGGGTGGTCCTAACTACAAATTCTAACTCTGACTCTGTGCCCCGGTTATTAACAGCTGCTCTAAGACTCCCTGTTGGGTTTTGGGGGGGGNAGACTCCCTGTTGGGTTTTTGGGGGGGTTTTTTGGCCACCCTTTGGGACCTCTTTTGCTGAACCCATGCTTTTTGTGTCAACAGCTTGCCTTGACTACACCTGTCACTGCCTATTCTGAAAACCACACTCCTGGAAGCTCAGCTAAGGAAAGAACAAGAGGAAAGCATTCTCTGAAAGTGATGCTTTTTCAACATTTGTAAGGTACTATATAGACATGGTTGTTTTTAATACTTGAGGTACAGAGAAAGTAGTCAATAAGTGTTGTCTTAAAAAACAAAACAAAACAAAACGCTGCACACTGTCCTACCAGCCAGTACCGTAGCCACTCTCATACGAGCCCACCCTTTGGCTTCCTCCCTCTCAGGTTAGAAATAAGGCAGTCCTCCGCACCTCCCCCTTCCCAGCCAGGCTTATCTTTATCACCTGAAGCTGGGTCTTCCCTCCAGCACGTGCCCCATTCCACACATCTCAGGTTCTAGCCTCACCTAAGTGTAGTTAAACCTATTTGTGTCTCAAGGTGTCTTGTTGGTGAAAAGATCAAAGGCTCCCTACACTTCCTGAGTCTCAGACCAGTTCTATGTGAAAAACGCTGTCCCCTTATTGAATTATAGTTTATNCTGAATTATAGTTTATATTCTTAATCTGCAGGTTGTGAATATTTCCTTTGGACCTTCCTACGCGCCTTACTTTCTAGACATGCCTACATTTAGGGAATCAAATGATACCTTCTAATATCACAATTGTAACATCCT
>NW_023255306.1:0-6560 GCF_002007445.2 Ailuropoda melanoleuca
CAAAAAGACTCAGAATTTAGAAAACTTCGTCAATTGCATTAGCGCTTCAAATATTCACTTAGTAGACCTGGTATGTTCCCTACTCCAAAACAAAAAAATGGATCTTTAAGCTGTCTTTAGGAATGTGTGGGTTGATCCCTCGTACATTGCTGGTGGGAATGCAAGTTGGTACAGCCACTCTGGAAAACAGTGTGGAGGTCTCTTAAAAAGTTAACAGTTGAGCTACCCTATGACCAGCCATTGCACTGCTGCTTACTTACCCCAAAGATACAGATGTAGTGAAGAGAAGGGCCAGCTGCACCCCAGTGTTCAAAGCTGCATTGTCCACAATAGCTAAATCGTGGAATGAGCTGAGATGCCCCTCAACAGATGATTGGATTAAGAAGATGTGGTCCATATACACAATCGAATATTACTCAGCTATCAAAAGAACGATTTCTCAAACATTTGCTGCGACATGGACGGCACTGGAGGAGATAATGCTAAGTGAAATAAGTCAAGCAGAGAAAGACAATTATCATATGGTTTCTCTCATCTATGGAACATATAAACTAGGATGATCGGTAGGGGAAGAAATGGATAAAGAAGGGGGGGGAATCAGAAGGGGGAATGAAACATGAGAGACAATTTACTATGAGAAACAAACCGAGGGACTCAGAGGGAGGGGGTGGGGTATTGGGATAGACCGGGGATGGGTTGCAAGCAGGGCACATATTGCATGGTGCCCTGGGTATTATACGCAACAATAGAATCATGGAATTTACATCAAAAACCAGGGATGTACTGTATGGTGACTAACATAATATAATAAAAAATCATTAAAAAAAAAAAACAATGCTCCATGCAATACATGCCCTCCATAATTCCCATCACTGGGTTAACCCATCCCCCCATTCCTCTCCCCTCTGACATCTTCACTTTGTTTCCAGAATCCATAGTCTCTCATGGTTAGCCTTCCTCTCTGATTCCCACCCCCCTTTATTTTTCCTTCTTTTTCTAATGTCCTCCATGCTATTCCTTATATTCCAAATGGAAGTCAATCCATATTCTAATTGTCTTTCTCTGCCTGACTTTTTTCACTTAGGGTATTCTCCTTGAGTTACATCCATGTCGAGGTTAATGGTAGGCATTCATACTTTCTGATGCCTGAGTAATATTCCACTGTGTATATGGACCACATCTTCTTTCTCCATGTGTCTGTTGAAGGCCATCTCAGGTCCTTCCACAGTTTGGCTATTGTGGAATTTGATGCTATGGACATTGGGGTTCACATGTCCCTTAATTCACTACATCTGTATCTTTGGGGTAAATACCTAGTAGTGCAATTGCTGGGTTGATTTGCATTTTCAAAATTTTCTTCTATTTATTGTGGGGAGCATGGATAGTGAGCATTAAGAATTGTGGGAAGTGAACTGATTGGGGACTTCCTTTCGAGGTAAAGGCATAGATATTGCTGATTCACCGGATGTAGAGAATTAAGGAAAGGACAGATTGATGATGAATTCTAAGCTTTCAGTTTGAGGAACAGAAGTTTACAGAGGTACACTTAGTAAATTGAAGGTAATTAAGTGAGCAATGAGCTGTTTTTGTTCTTGTTTTTGGATGAAAATCATGAGGTCTTTTTTGACATGTTATCTTTGGATGCCCAACAAATATCTGAGTAGTGATGTCAAAAAAATTATAACATATAAATCATAATTCAGAACAGAGAGTTAGGTTTTATATAGAAATTTAAAATCATTAAAAAAAACTTATAGTATTTAAAAGCACGATGCTGGAATTGAGTTACGTAAAAAATGATTATAGAGGGAAGAAAGAATGGAGGGGAGAGAAAAGAGTGCAGAGTGAAAGAGAAAGATACAAAAAATAAGTCTTCAGACACACCAGGATTTTAGATTGTACAGAGAATTCTGGACTCCCAATGGAGACTGAGAAAAAGTGTCAAGGAACCCAGTAGACAGTCAAGAGAGTGTGGTATCCCAGAAATTAAGAAAGGAGAGTGCTTCAGGATAGCATGGTTAGTTAGGTTAAATGCTGCTGAGACGGCAATATGGAAGTCGGTTTTTTTTTAAAGATTTTATTTATTTATTTGACAGAGAGATAGCCAGGGAGAGAGGGAACAGAGCAGGGGAGTGGAAGAAGAAGAAGCAGGCCGCATTGGAGAAGCCCAATGTGAGACTCGATCCCGGAATGCCGGGATCAGGACCTCAGCTGAAGGCAGACGCTTAACGACTGAGCTTACCAGGCACCCCATGGAAGTGGTTTTTAATCTTGATCATTTCTATCTTAGTGAAGTCCTGAGTGCACAAGATTGAAATAGACTAAAGAATTGGAGATCATGAAGTGAACTCATTTAATCCTTGTAACAAACCTGCAGACTATTACCATTTACAGATAAGATAATTGAGGTTCAGAGACATTGAGTAACTAATTAAGTGTCACAAGAAATTGATGGAGGCAGGATTCAAACCACGGTCTCCCCGACATCAAAGATTCCTGCCCTTAATCATTATATATCAGGAATTCAGGTTGAGAGAACAAAAAGACTCAGAATTTAGAAAACTTCGTCAATTGCATTAGCGCTTCAAATGTTCACTTAGTAGAACTGGTACGTTACCTACTCCAAAACAAAAAATGGACCTTTAAGCTGTCTTTAGGAATGTGTGGGTTGATCCCTCATACATTGTTGGTGGGAATGCAAGTTGGTACAGCCACTCTGGAAAACAGTGTGGAGGTCTGTTAAAAAGTTAACAGTTGAGCTACCCTAAGATCCAGCCATTGCACTGCTGGGGATTTACCCCAAAGATACAGATGTAGTGAAGAGAAGGGCCATATGCACCCCAGTGTTCATAGCAGTATTGTCCACAATAGCTAAATCGTGGAAGGAGCCGAGATGCCCTTCAACAGATGACTGGATTAAGAAGATGTGGTCGATATATACAATCGAATATTAGTCAGCTATCAAAGGAACGATTTCTCAACATTTTCTGCAACATGGACGGCACTTGGGGAGATAATGCTAAGTGAAATAAGTCAAGGAGAGAAAGACAATTATCACATGGTTTCTCTCATCTATGGAACATAGGAACTAGGAAGATTGGTAGGGGAAGAAATGGATAAAGATAGGGTTGTGTAATCAGAAGGGGGAATATAACATGAGAGACAATGGACTATGAGAAACAAACTGAGGGACTCAGAGGGACGGGGGTGGGGGATTGGGATAGACCGGGGATGGGTTGCAAGCAGGGCACGTATTGCATGGTGCACTGGGTGTTATACGCAACTAATGAATCATGGAACTTTACATCAAAAACCAAGGATGTACTGTATGGTGAATTATATAGTATAATAAAAAATCATTTAAAAAAAAGAAAAAAAANAAAAAAAATGCTCCATGCAATACATGTCCTCCTTAATTCCCATCACTGGGTTAACCCATTCCCCAGTCCCCTCCCTTCTGACATCTTCACTTTCTTCCCAGAATCCATAGTCTCTCATGGTTAGCCTTCCACTCTGATTCCCACCCCCCTTCATTTTTCCCTTCTTTTTCTTAATGTCCTCGATGCTATTCCTTATATTCCAAATGGAAGTGAATCCGTATTGTAACTGTCTTGCTCTGCCTGAATTTTTCACTTAGAGTAATCCCCTCCAGTACCATCCATGTCGATATAAATGGTAGGCATTCATCCTTTCTGATGGCTGAGTAATATTCCATTGTGTATATAGACCACATTTTCTTGATCCATGTGTCTTTTGAAGGCCATCTCAGGTCCTTCCACAGTTTGGCTCTTGTGAACATTGCTGCTATGAAAAGGGGGTGAACATGTCCCTTAATTCACTACATCTGTATCTTTGGGGTAAACAACTAGTAGTGCAATTGCTGGGTTGATTTGCATTTTCAAAATTTTCTCCTATTTATTGTGGGGAGCATGGATATAGAGCACTAAGAATTGTGGGAAGTGAACTGATTGGGGACGTGTTTTAGAGGTAAAGGCATAGATTTTGCTGATTCACCGAATGTAGAGAATTAAGGAAAGGAACAGATTGATGATGAATCCTAGTCTTTCAGTTTGAGGAACAGAAGTTTACAGAGGTTCATTTAGTAAATTGAAAGTAATTTAGTGAGCAACGAGCTGTTGTTCTTGTTTTTGGATGAAAATCATGAGTTCTTTTTTGACATATTATCTTTGGATTCCCAACAAATATCTGAGTAGTGATGTCAAAAAAATTGTAACATATAAATCATAATTCAGAACAGAGGGTTAGGTTTTATATAGAAATTTGAAAATCATTAAAAAAAACTTATAGTATTTAGAAGCACAATGCTAGAATTGAGTTACCTAGAAAGTGATTAGAGAGGGATAAAAGAGTGGAGGGGCGAGAAAAGAGTGCAGAATGAAAGAGAAAATTCCTAACATTAACTCGTCAGACACACCAAGATTTAAGATTGCACAGGGAATTCTGGACTCCCAATGGAGACTGAGAAAAAGTGCCAAGGAACCCAGGAGACAGTCAAGAGAGTGTGGTATCCCAGAAATTGAGAAAGGAGAGTGCTTCAGGATAGCATGGTTATTTAGGTTAAATGCTGCTGAGAAGGCAATAGGGAAGTTGGTTTTTTTTAAAGATTTTATTTATTTATTTGACAGAGAGATAGCCAGGGAGAGAGGGAACACAGCAGGGGAGTGGGAGAAGAAGAAGCAGGCTCCCAGCGGAGAAGCCCGATGTGAGACTCGATCCCGAAATGTCGAGATCACGCACCGAGCTGTAGGAAGACGCTTAACGACTGTGCTAACCTGGCGCTCTATGGAAGTCGTTTTTAATCTTGATCATTTCTATCTTAGTGAAGTCCTGAGTGCACAAGATTGAAATAGACTAAAGAATTGGAGATCATGACGTGAACTCATTTAATCCTTGTAACAAACCTGCAGACTATTACCATTTAACAGATAAGAAAATTGAGGTTCAGAGACATTGAGTAATTCATTAAGTGTCACAAGAAATTGATGGAGGCAGGATTCAAACCAAGGTCTCCCCGACATCAAAGATTCCTGCCCTTAATCACTACATATCAGGAATTCAGGTTAAGAGAACAAAAAGACTCAGAATTCAGACAACTTCATCTATTGCATTAGCGCTGCTAATTGTCACATAGTAGAACTGGTACTTTCCCTACTCCAAAAAAAACAGTGGATCTTTAAGCTGTCTTTAGGAATGTGTAGGTTGATCCCTCCTACATTGTTGGTGGGAATGCAAGTTGGTACCTCCACTCTGGAAAACAGTGTGGAGGTCTCTAAAAAAGTTAACAGTTGAGATACCCTGTGATCCAGCCATTGCACTGCTGGGGATTTACCCCAAAGATACAGATGTAGTGAAGAGAAGGTCCATTTGCACCCCAGGGTTCATAGCAGTGTTGTCCACAATAGCTAAATCATGGAAGGAGCTGAGATGCCCTTCAATAGATGACTGGATTAAGAAGATGTGGTCCATAAAAACAATCGAATACTCCTCAGCTATCAAAAAGAACGATTTCTCAACATTTGCTGCGACATGGACGGCACTGAAGGAGATAATGGTAAGTGAAATAAGTCAAGCAGAGAAAGACAATTATGATATGGTTTTTCTCATCTATGGAACATAAGAACTAGGATGATCGGTAGGGGAAGAAAGGGATAAAGAAAGGTTTGGGTAATCAGAAGGGGGAATGAAACATGAGAGACAATGGACAATGAGAAACAAACTGAGGGACTCAGAAGGGAGGGGGTTGGGGGATTGGGATACACCAGTGATGGGTAGTAAGGAGGGCACGTATTGCATGGTGCACTGGGTGTTATACGCAACTAATGAATCATGGAACTTTACATCAAAAACCAGGGATGTACTCTATGGTGACTAACATAATATAATAAAAAATAATTTTAAAAAAAAGGAACAAAAAACAAAACGCAGTGCTCCATGCAATGCATGCCCTCCTTTATTCCCTTCACTGGGTTAACCCATCCCCCCATTCCACTCCCCTCTGACATCTTCACTTTCTTCCCAGAATCCATAGTCTCTCATGGTTAGCCTTCCTCTCTGATTCCCACCCCCCTTCATATTTCCCTTCTTTTTCTTAATGTCCTCCATGCTATTCCTTATATTCCAAATGGAAGTGAATCCATATTGTAATTGTGTTTCTCTGCCTGACTTTTTCCACTTAGGGTAATCCCCTCCAGTTCTAACCATGTCGGTATAAATGGCAGGCATTCATCCCTTCTGATGGCTGAGTAATATTCCATTGTGTATATGGACCACATCTTCTTTCTCCATGTGTCTGTTGAAGGCCATCTCAGGTCCTTCCACAGTTTGACTATTGTGGACATTGCTGCTATGAATACGGGGCGCACATGTCCCTTCATTTCACTACATCTGTATCTTTGGGGTCAACAGCTCGTAGTGCAATTGCTGGGTTGATTTCCATTTTCAAAATTTTCTTCTATTTATTGTGGGGAGCATGGATACTGAGCATTAAGAATTGTGGGAAGTGAACTGATTGGGGACTTGTTTTGGAGGTAAAGGCATAG
>NW_023255307.1:0-167 GCF_002007445.2 Ailuropoda melanoleuca
CGTACAGGGACCATCTTAGCACTATCATCACCCTTCGTGAATAGGGAAACATGAGGGAAATTGGTCGTGGAAGCCTGACGTGTGTGCCCCATAGTGGTCTCTGAGACACCACACAGTGCAGGGAAATATCAACGATCATCATCTCTCGTGAGTAAGGGAGCATGAAT
>NW_023255307.1:400-760 GCF_002007445.2 Ailuropoda melanoleuca
AGGAATCAAGGGGCTTTGGTACCGTGAGTGAAACACGACAAATAAATCACTGAGAAATATAAATTTGCCAACAGCTGCTTCAATGAAATGTTTGCTACCTGGGGAAATCCTGTCTAAACTGCTGGCGGCAATGGAACGAAAAGGATCAAAACACGTCCGTCATAAACAACACCGTACAGGGACCGTCTTAGCACTATCATCACCCTTCTTGAATAGGGAAACATGAGGGAAAGTGGTCGCGGAAGCATGACGACAGTGCCGCATACTGGTCTCTGAGACCCCACACAGTGCAGGGAATTATCAACGATCATCATCTCTCGTGAGTAAGGGAGCATGAATGAAAAGGTTCAGGATTTTCGA
>NW_023255307.1:1034-1930 GCF_002007445.2 Ailuropoda melanoleuca
TAAGGAAGGTGGAACAGGAATCAAGGTGCTTTGGTACCGTGATTGAAACACGACGCACACAGCACTTTTGAGAAAGACAATTCGTCCAAAACCCGCTTCTAACGAAATGCTTTCTCCCTGGGGAAATCCTGTCAAAACTGCTGGCGGCAATGGAACGAAAAGGCCCAAAACACGTCCGTCAGAAACAACACCGTACAGGGACCGTCTTAGCACTATCATCACCCTTCGTGAATAGGGAAACATGAGGGAAAGTGGTCGCGGAAGCCTGACGAGAGTGCCCCATAGTGGTCTCTGAGACACCACACAGTCCAGGGAAATATCAACGATCATCATCTCTCGTGAGTAAGGGAGCATGAATGAAAAGGTTCAGGATTTTCGAGGACTCAGCGCCCTTCTCATTGGTAATAAAGCAGAGCGTCCAGGAAAACACCTCCAGCGAACAGCAGCCTTTTCACTGGGGACCCCGATTCCACATTGGGTGTAGGGGCTTGTGGAGGATCCAGCCCTTAGAACCAAGAAACAAAGTGTGAGGGGAAAGCCCTTGAAGTCACGACGGCCTTATGGAAGGTGGAACAGGAATCAAGGTGCTTTGGTACCGTGAGTGAAACACGACGAACACAGCACTTTTGAGAAAGACAATTTGTCCAAAACCCGATTCCAAGGAAATGCTTGCTCCCTGGGGAAATCTTGTCAAATCTGCTGGCGTCAATGGAACGAAAAGGCCCAAAACACGTCCGTCAGAAACAACCCCGTACAGGGACCGTTTCAGCACTATCATCACCCTTCGTGAATAGGGAAACTTGAGGGAAAGTGGTCGCGGAATCATGACGAGTGTGCCCCACAGTGGTCTCTGAGACCCCACACAGTGCAGGGAAATATCAACGATCATCATCTCT
>NW_023255308.1:0-10631 GCF_002007445.2 Ailuropoda melanoleuca
TCCTCTCCAACAATTGTTGTTTCTTGCCTTGTCTATCTTTGCCATTCTAACTGGTGTAAGGTGGTATCTCATTTAGCTTTCTTTGCCACTCATCTGGTTCCTGTCATAGCTTTTCATTAAGTTCCTGGATATTCCTTTTAATGTTGTTCCCCTTTTAGCAGAAAAATGATTATTTCTTTGTACCTACTACAGCACACTCTCTATAAATGGCAACGCGTGCAGTCTTTCACCGGTGGCAGAAGGAGGTCTTTCTCTCTGCTCTGGTCTGCTGACTGCCCTCCCTTATTTAAAATTGATGCATTTTGACATTTCTGTCCAACAAACACTACCGTGGGTTCTGGATTATATTCCTAGGATAGCCACAGAAATTTCCTTGGTCCTTTCATTTGAAGATGTTGATATATTTTTTTTAATTGTAAATGGTAGAATTTAATTCTAAAATACTTCAATAAATACCCTCTTCCAAGTTCCTGTCCACTTTGGCAGAGAGATGTTATATACATACCCCAGGGCAGCGTCAAAAATAGATACAAACAAGCCGTGCTCACTGCTGGCCTCTTCCTTTCTCTTTTTTTCCCTAGGATTCTCTCCAACATCATGCCCTCTGAAATCCCAAAATTATCTGTTAAATTATGGTATTATCAGAACTCTGTCATCCTCTATCATTTCTTAACTTCCAGAAGCCTTATAATTCTTCCTTAACCATTCAAAAATGAACAAACAAACAAACAAACAACAACCCCACAAAGATATGAA
The DNA here is from genome assembly GCF_002007445.2 of Ailuropoda melanoleuca. Classification (NCBI taxonomy): domain Eukaryota; kingdom Metazoa; phylum Chordata; class Mammalia; order Carnivora; family Ursidae; genus Ailuropoda; species Ailuropoda melanoleuca. Next base: position 757 of record NW_023255308.1, read on the forward strand.
GGAGATGGTCTGGGAAGCTTATTCGTTCTTCCTTGATGTCTGTCTAAACCCTTAACAGGAACAAGGCACTCAGCAAACAGTGGAAGTCTATAAGGAGAGACTTCTAAGATCAGCATGGCCAGGGAGCCTGTCAAAATGCACAACCCCAGGCTCCAGCCCAGACCATGGACTCAGAATCTGTATCTATAAGAGCCCAGATGGTTCCTGTACATGTTAAAGTTTGAGAAACACCAATTCAGGGCACAACGTCATTACTCGTACCCTTCAGCTCTGACATGCAATGTCAACTTGCCTGGAAAATTTGACTTACACCTTTTTAGACCACTCTTAGGTCCCCTATATGTAAGGCAGTTTTAGGGAAAAAATACTGATATATAAATATTTTTTTCCAAATCTGTTTTGTTAACATGAGAGTGAGGATTGTAATTTTCTGTTTTTCAAAAGAACCTAGAGATTGTCACCTTATTTATAAATGGTGCTCACAGTGTCATATTTACTATTTTCTCACAAAAATTGTATGTGCTGAGCAAGGAAAAGATTCATACCACCTCTGCTTATAGCAGATCAGCCTTTCTCTAAGTTCCAAATAACCGTCCCTGGCATTTAGAGATGAGCAAGAGAAGGGCCTTTCTTGAGGTTTCAGGAGGCAACATGGTTTGTCCTCAAAAACCTGAATGTTCACCACCTGTCTCCCCAAGTTGAGCTCTTTAGAAAATGGAAGGATCTAGAATCATCCAGGAAAGAGTGGGGAGCAGCTAAACTTCATATAACCCCATTACCAGCCCCCTTGGGGAGTCTGCTCCCAGTGGGGGGACATTACCAGACTCTTGGATGGACCCAGCTTTGCTTCTGATGATGGCATCCCAGGTTTACTAACCCCTCCCCATCGTCCCTTCCTCGTGACCTAGCATTCTGTCCTCCTATCTCTTTCCTCCCTCTGCCTTCCACTGGTGTTGACCTTCCACTCTCTGGAGGTCATTCTTTGGACAGCATCTGTTGTTACAAATGCACAGCCCTTTCTACCTCTGTCTGTCCTACCTTGTGAGAGGTGGCCCTTCCCGGTGAGTGGTCTGACTGCTGTCTAAGGACAGCAGAGGTGGAAAGAAGCAGCAGAGCCAGAGGGGCTGGGAGGTGGACACAAAGGTCATCAGAGACCCCCAGCCCCACACCAAACCCGGACAGGGGTGCCTTGCGCCACTTCCCTACCGTGAAAGTCAGAGATGTGAGATGAAGCCTCCACGTAGAATCCTGTCCTTTCTTGGGTCTTGCCAGGGTGAAGTCACAGCCCAGAAAACAGCCTGATAAGGGCCTGTTGTCCCATAATAACTGCGGATGTTTCTGAGCACTTTGCTGTGCCCAGCAATCTCACAGATCCTCCTTTCTCCTGAAACAATAAGGCTTGCATGGGGTTCGAGGCTTCTCACCGACCCAACGGGGCAGTTCAGTTGCACCTCTGTGGGGTGGCGACTGCGGTGTCCGAGGGGGGATGTGCAATTTCTTGTGCACCGTGAAGGGGCACAGGTGACCTTTCTTGGGCTTCAGGGTGAACCGAGAGAGTGCCGTAATCTAGGAGGGCAGAGCCCTGCACGGCTGTGTCCCACAGGAGACCTGGGACAGCATGTGGGCTTAGGGGTGAGCAAAGTCATCCGAAGCCTTGTGGGAACACTCAGCACTTCTCTCTGGCAGGAGTTCACGTCTGTCAGGAGAATGGACAAGCTGACAGCCTTCAGAGAGAAGAGATTGGGGCCCAGAGGCAGCGGGGAGCACCGTGCTGACAGATGCACCCCTGTGCAAAGCAGAGGTGGACGAAGCCCGTGCCTACAGCACAGGTTTGCCTCGGAAAATGCACTTGAGCTTCAAAAAAGGAAAGATGGCACGAGTGTCTGCGGCTGGAACCGCTGGGAATTCATCTTGGAACTGTGGCAGCTGGCTGGGGTGGATCAGAGCCAGGAGGGAATCCAGTTCGTGTGGAAGCCAAGATTTGCCTGCAGGGACCCACACCGTGGCTTCATCTTGCTAAGGGATTTAAGCAGAATAGCTAAATCCTGGCACCGACAGTTTTGGGGAGAACCGGGTTCTCTCCACCCCAGGAGGCTGCTCTGGCTTCCAGATCTTTTGAAGAGAGCCCTGAACGGAGGGCGCTCTCTTACCCTGCGGATCCCTGGCTGGGGTGTGGACCCCCTTCCCGTCTCTGCACAGCAAGGAGGGAGAGCAGTCAGGCAGAGGAATGTGTGAGGACAGTAACTCCCAAAGAGAGCTAAACTCACGCCAGGGGAGGTCATGGCAACAGGGAGGGAGAAGCCTGAAGCCACTGCTGCCCGTGGCAAGAGGAATAAATGGCCGACCCCATGTCAATCACGCTCCTGGCTCAAACCACCGGCGTGTATGTATCACTTACCCCTTGCCCAGGGGTGTAGATTGCATAGACAAGGCCTCCAGGGTGCTCTCAGTAGGGGTGGGGCCCACAGGGGGTGCTAGGAAATGCTGGTTCTAAAAATAAGGTCTATTCCTGCCTGTCTTACTGACAAATTAAGTATTGTGATGGATACTGCCATTGGAAAAACACAAGGATCATTTTTCTAGAAGCAAGGTTGTCCATTCTACTGCCTTGCCTAAAATTGTGCTTTGGCTCCCCATTGCATCTGGAATGAAATCTAGGGTCCTGGTCCAGGAGCAGTGGGTCCCTGGGGTCTGCCCCCTCCTCACACCCGCTCCCTGAACTGCACCTCATGGGAACAATGCTGTCTGTTTTCCCAACCCTCTGCTCTGTCCTTCCCACTGCTACTACCTCGGATGCCCGCATCCATCCAGTGACCTCTCCACCTTCCAACCTTTGGCTCCCCAGAGGCATCTGTGGACTTTAGAGCTGCTCGGTACCCAGCGCCGGGATCCCTTCAGCACCACAGACATACTCTGCTCCACCCGTCAGTAAGAAGAGCCCTCTCTTCTGGTTCCCGAGCATGACACAGTGCCTAGGATCCAGCAGGACCCAATCCCTGTTTGCCGAGGGCCTGAGATAAGGGATAAGACTCCGGGAGATGTATTTTCTGAGCTGGAGCTCGTGGGAACGTGTAGGACAAGATGCCCATTACTGTCATGAAAAAAGCCCTTGAACCCCGGGGCTGTGTGTGCTTGCTACTGTGGGTTCTTGACCCCGGCTGCCCTTGGAAATCACCTGGAGGGCTCTGAGGAAGCAGGGCTGTTTGTGGGGAGGTAGCACAGACCTGTCAGAGCTGTGTGGCCTGGGTGACCAGGGCTGTCTGAGAGCATTGTTTTTCTGATTCCTGGCACCCTTGGAATCTGTTGTTTTTCATTTGGCCATCAGATTGGCTCTAGAGTCTTTACTGATCATGGAAAATTCCACTCCAGATGGGCCACTGCAAAGTGCCTTTCAAAAGTTGCTCCCAGTGGATTTCATTTCTTTTAAATTTAAAAAATGTCAATAATTGTATTACTGTTTTTTTTCTTTTTTAAATGGCTCTCCAAAGGCTAGGGAGGGTGGATGGAGTTACAGATTGGAATGTACAGACATTGTGCATTGCTGCAGGATAAAAACGATTCCCTCCTCTGTCTTAGTCTTTCCATCTGCAAAGTGTGGATACTGCCAAAGCCCTGGATACCAGGGGTACTGGGAGAATGGAATCTGTATTACAATGTCTCTGTAACCACGCTTCTAAAAAATGAAAGACATAGCCGGGGAAAGAGATTTCTTTTCCTATTAGTTTATGCATAATTTCTAGATGTTAACAATAATTGTCATCTTTTCACTATTTCTTCACTGAAGTGTGAATGCAGACAAAACTTTTAAATATCCTATTTTGACAAGAAAGTATTTTTCAATGTTTTAAAATAAGACAGGTAAAAATCTCATTTTTTTTTCTTTTGCTGAGAAGTAAAACCCTTCCACCATCTAAGGAGTGCACTTATGTTTTGAGGCGGAAATCAGCTAATAAAGGGAGGGATGATTCTACTGAGAAAATATTATATTGAGATGCTCCTGGGGGGGTTGGGACCATGTTGGCACGAGGAAGAGATTTTTTGTCTTTTGTGTATAGTCTCAGGAGAAATCATGACATCTCTCTAAAGATATTCTTGTACATGTGAAACTAATAATAGTTTGTGAACTCAGAGGCAAAAACTGTTTCGGCCCTGAAATATGGCCGAGGATACTACAAAAGCTATTGTTAAGGAAACTGCCCCTCCCTGGGTTGTTCTCTCCCGTCCTTTCTCGCTCTCCCATTCTTCCCCCTCCCTCTCTCCTTCTCTTCTCTCTGTCTAATCCTCAATCCAAACACTGTAATAGTAGTTTGAGAAGGTAACCCACCACTGAAGTTTTGCTGGACCTCTAAAAACTGCCTTGAAAGAACACACCTTGGACACTGGCGGCCAGTGTGAATATCGATGGGAGAATGGATCTTCATAAAGTCTGGGAGAATTCTGAAAACATTTCAAATTGGAGTTCAAGGCCAGACGTTGGTACTCCTCCCTCTGTTCACAAGTTCTGGTTATTGTGTGAACTTAGCTTTCGCTCACCATCTACTAAATGGCACGCACCACTCCTTCCCGGGTTCTTGTGGGAATCGATCAGCTTACTGAGTGGGACATCGTTTCTGAAAACTGATACCAATTCTTTCTTTATAACCGGGCTGGTCTGTGGGGCTGAGTGGCTCAGGTGGGCATGGCTTCTCTCAGCTGAGAAGCCCTGGTCCAGTTTCTTTGAACATCCTCGCATCCAGTTAGGTTCTTCTGCGGTCAGTGAATCAGAAGATTAGGGATGGCCCGGCTCTGAGGCGCTGGAGGATATAACAGGTGCAGCCTTCTGGAGGGCAATCTGGTGAACTGTAACAAGAGCTTGAAAAAACTGCCTGCCCCTTTACCCGGCGACTACATTTGTGTACTTTATACCAATGAGACACTCTAAGGTACAGCGTGTGCAGGGTGTTTGTCACAGCAGCGCTGACAACAACAAAAAAGGAAAACAACCCAACTGCCCAAAATAAAGGATGTACTAACTACATAGCAAATATGTTTCGGAATTACTTACAATGCAGCCATGGCAATGATACTCTGTATTTGCTCAACGACACTGAGTGCTTCCTCGGTGCTGCACCACATTGGGGATGCTAGGGACTCATCAGCACAACAGTTAATTTTGTGTATCAACTTGACTGAGCCACGGGGTGCACAGATTAGACGTTTCTGGGTGTGTCTATGAGGGGGTTTTGGAATGAGGACAGGCTTTGGATCCGTGGACTCTGCTAAGTAGTTGCCCTCCCCACCGTGGGGGGCAGCTTCCAATCCTTTGAAGGCCCTAATAGAACAAATGGCAGGGGAAGGAGGAATTTGCCTCCAGACTGGGATTTAGATCATCAGCTCCCCCGGTCCTCAGGCCTCTGGATCTGGACTGAGTTACAGAACACACTTTCCTAGGTCTCCAGCTTGCAGACGGAACATTACAGGACTTCTCAGCCTCCATGATTGCATGAGCCAATTCCTCATAATAAATCTTCATATATAATATAAATATATATATATTTATATTATATATTCTGTTATATATTTATATTATATATTGTTTCTCTAGGGAACTCTAACACAACCAGTGAACAAAGCAGATGAAAACGGTACTCCCAGGGAGCTTACATTTTATTACGGAAGACAGAAAATAACCGAAATCCACATCTAATTTATACAGCATAGCAGAAGGTAGCAAATACTATGCAAGAAATTAAATCATGGAAGGAGGGTGTGGTGGAAAGGAGCGGAGGGTCTGTGCGGCCGCAGATACATGGAGCGGAAGTGCAAGCCCTTCCACTTGGATTCAGTGAAACAAAGGGAAATTTGGAGGAAGAATATCCTGGACCCTAGAAGCAGGGAGTGAGAAGCCTGGTTGTAGCGAGTACCTATCCTGTTCAAGGGCAGTCAGGGGCATCAGCAAGGTGCCTGACAGGCAGGGAGTGAGGCTCCCAGCAGAAGGAAATGAAGCCAAACAGACCTACCAACATCCCAGTTACTGACTTGGAAAGAAGTTAAGGATGTATTACCAGTTAGAAAGGGAGGCAACAGAAAAGTGTGTAAGGTGATCCGATTTTAGTTAAAAACCATAAATAAGTCCATGTATTTACTGTAGGCGCTGTTCCCTTTCCTTTCTCCCTCCCTCCTTCCTTCCTTAACTTCCTGACTTGCTTTTTTTTTTCTTAAGCTTATCTGAATTCTCACATTTTTCTACCTTGTGCATAACCTACTTGTGCAGCAAATAAATGAGAAATACCAGGTAAAATCGCTGCCTGTCTCTCTCTCTCTGTCAAATAAATGAAATCTTTAAAAAAAAATAAAAAAGAACCAATGTCTGAGGAGGTGCCACAGACAACATTATAGCCTAAAGAAACCTGACAACTTAGTGCACTGTGGTATCCTGGATAAAATCTTGGAAGAGAAAAGTACATTAGTAAAAATTAAGAAAGTCTGAATAAAGTATGTGTTTTACTTAATGACAATTTATCAATATTGGTTTATTAATTATAACAAGTGTACTATGCTAATGTTAGATATTACTGAGACGACACTGACCGGAACGTACATGAGAACTCTCTGTTCTACCATTACAAACAATCCATAAATCTAAAACTGTTCAAATAATAAAATATATTAAAATAATGTTTTCTGTGATTAAAATGTCATGTATTTACGTGGCTCTTAGGCAAACGTTTCTGTGTTGTGGTTTTATTGAGATGAGTACAAACGGGCTATAAATTAAGGTGATCACAAGGTTACGACATCTAGTTTGCTTTCTCCTCCATTAAGTAAAAACAACTTAAGAGGATATAACTCCCTGATGGAGATCTACGGTTTCAAACACACATACCATTTGAGAAGCATAACCAAAAATATTCAAATTATGCAAAACAAGGTAGGGAAGGAAGATTTAAAAAGAGCAAGCAAGTAAAAAAATTATAAAATATTATACTCAGTTGATACTTCGTCAATAGTCATATAAAGTATGAATGGACCACTCTAATAAGCAGAGACTTACCAAACTCCAGTTACTTAATAAATTCAAATGTAATGGTTACTTTCCTTCTTACAATGGCTTATTTATAAATGTTTATTCAGGGGATGAAAAATTGACTCTCTAAGTATACAGCATGTACTCATGTATAAATTATCTAAAATACATTTAATTCAATTTTAAAATATATGTTTCACATCAAGGGGATATTTTAAATAGAATTTTTTCCCGCAAAATGCCACCATTATTAAGAATGAATATAATTTAGTAATATACCTGATAACCATTTTTTTAAGTATATAAAAATTTCAACCACATATATTACATAAACCTAGATATAATTTCATATAAAAAGGTCAGTTGAGGGGTGCCTGGGTGGCATAATTGGCTAAGCGTTGGACTCAGTTTAGGCTCAGGTCCTGATCTCAGGGTCCTGATATTGAGTCCCCACCTGGGGCTTCCATGTTCAATGGGGAGTCTGGTTAAGACTCTCTCTCCCTCTGCCCCTCCCCCCTTCATGCTCACTCTTGCTCTCTCTCTCTCAAATAAATAAATAAATCTTTTTTTTTGAAATGTTCAGTTGAAGTCTACTTACCATCTAGTAGACTTATTTTTATTAATTCAGATCCAGAAATTTTCAACAGCATATAAAATTTTAATTGAACATATAAATATATACTTTATTTACATGTCAATGCAAAAAGTAAGTAACAATGTTGAGTTTTTGAATTAGGGTGTTTTTGAAACCCACGCTCTGAAGACAGATGACTGAGTGTGCGCACGTACACGTATGTATGTGTCTGCATGTGTTCAGGATATTTGCCTCAGGGTCTTTTGGAAGGAAGGAATCAATCATTTGGTTATTTAAAAAGCTGTTTGATTTTTCCAAATGAAAAGTGACAGAGTCTTTCAGCCTTGAGATGACTGACAACGTCCACAATAAACTGTAACAAAATACATTTGTGAAGAGCTTTTATAAAATTTTCTTTAATGAAACCACAAATTGAAGCTATTACATGACCTAAGTAATTAATAATGTTTCAAATATTTTCAGAATTTGAGCTTTGTATTTAGTATATCTTTTGTATCTAATTTCTGATATGCAAAATATATATAATTAAGCAATTTCATTTAGAATGAAAAATAAGAATGCAATTTAAAATTAATAAGGAACATATAGTTTGTCAACTAACTGGGAGTAAAATAAAAACTTAAAAATAGTTTTCCATGTTAATATCTATTTTATTTGCAGTAATTTAGAAAATATGTTTATTTATAAAATTTGACAATACAAGAAATATAATAGTGTATATCTGAGGTGAAAGCATTTCTATTGGCCTAATAGTAGTAAAAATGACTTTTTCAACTTCATATTCTTAAATTCTAGATGAAGGAGAGCAGTGTTGGAGCCTAAGAGTGACCCACTCTTTATATGACAAAGTTTAGACTATTCCTTTGGTTTGTTGAATTTTGATAAATTAGTATGTTCAGGTCTTCAATTGTGTTTAAACAGTAATATAATTCAACTCATGGATTTATCAGTGAACTCTTCACTCAGAAGTTGCCTGGTAAGATTAGCTACGTATTGCAGAGCTGCATTAAACAAACAAACAAACAAACAAAATTTGCTAATTAAAACAACAACAACAAAAAACTAATGCTGAGCACCGCACACATCATAGTGTAGCTTGATTAAAAAACCTAGCAACTTAGCAACTGTGGATTCCTTAGACATCAAGCAGCAGGGGATTTCAGAATGTTTACAGGTTTGTCTTTTGTTGTTGTTGTTTAATGAATGCTCTTGCCTGTAAAAATAAATATTGGGAAGAAAGCTATTTCAATTCACATTTCTTAATGTAAATACTCATACTTAGAGATATATTAACACCATCGACAGTTCGTAAACACTGAAGTGCTCAAAATTCAGGCTCAAACATTATTGCTTTGCCCTCTGAGTATATCTAAGAAGCAACTTCTGAAACAGTTTGAGGAAGACCTGAGACACAGAAGAGTGAACTGTGCATTCTAATTAGAATTTTTATTTCTTTAATTTTGAGTAATTTGATTCAACTTTTTTATTACAAGATGGCTATTGCTGTTTAACTTTTTAATATTTAAATTTCCTCTTGCAATTATCTTATTTTTTGAAAATCAAATATTTTTAGAAACGATTACCCAAACGGTCACATTGTCTACTTTTCCTGAAGATTATAGACAATTTTGTGTATATTTTTCCTAAGGAAAGTGTTTTCTAAATAAACTTTTCCATTTGGCAACTTTCAGATACTGTAGGCTCACATCTCACATGTGGCTCTTCTACCCACGTGATAGGATGGCTCTAAGCCTTCTCCAGCTCATAGATGTAAAGGCGAAGGCCAGTGAATGTTTAGCATGGGGCTACTTGGAGAGAGGCAACACTGAGGCTCTCGTAGATCACAGAGAATTGTGAACTCCCCCCCAACATCTTAAAATTCATGTGAAAACTGTTCTAGGCTATTTTATTCCTTTGTCTGCTTTTATATAAAAATTGGTTGCATTTCCCCAATTTTCTCCCTGAATTGACTTTTTTTTAAATATTTTTTTATTATATTATATTAGTCACCATACAGTGGTGACTAACATCCCTGGTTTCTGATGTAAAGTTTGATGATTCATTACTTGCATTTAACAGTGCACCATGCAATACGTGCCCTCCTTACTACCCATCACCAGTCTATCCCATTCCCCCACCCCCCCGAAGTCCTCAGTTTGTTTCTCCGAGTCCATAGTCTCTCATGCTTCATTCCCCCTTCTGGTTACCCCCCTTCTTTATCCCTTTCTTCCCCTACTGATCTTCCTAGTTCTTATGTTCCATAGATGAGAGAAA
>NW_023255309.1:0-6559 GCF_002007445.2 Ailuropoda melanoleuca
GTGTGTTTCTTACCATGAAGGAGCATGACAAAGGAAAAGCCACTGCAGCGGACCCTGCAAGAGTGGACAACTCTGACACCAGAGGCCCCAGTCCCAAACGTCCTGCAGCTGCTCGGCCTCTTCAGTAAAATGAATCTTTTTTTTTCAAAGATTTTTTATTAATTTATTCGACAGAGATAGAGACAGCCAGCGAGAGAGGGAACACAAGCAGGGGGAGTGGGAGAGGAAGAAGCAGGCTCATAGCGGAAGNTAGCGGAAGAGCCCGATGTGGGGCTCGATCCCGTAACTCCGGGATCACGGCCTGAGCCAAAGGCAGATGCTTAACCGCTGTGCCACCCAGGCGCCCCAGTAAACTGAATCTTTAACAGAATGTTTCTGAAGTCTGGCTGCTGGCGAAGGGACCCCTGGGGAAGGAGTGCTTCTCCCCTGACCCTGCCCCAGAGTCATGGGCGCCGCAGCTCCACATCAGGCATCTGTCCTGTGACTGCGTGTGTCACACAAGGGTAGAGGAGGGCCTCCTGGGTGAGAACAGAGAGGTCGCACGTCCCAGAACACTGGGGGTCACCGGCCCTGCTGTGTCCCTGCCAGCAGCCCTGAAAGACGAGGACCCGATGGGCAGGTGAGGCACGAGCCCCCCAAACCATCCCTGAAGTGCTCAAGGATGTTTGAGACTAAGAGCCTTGGGCTAAGGGCACAGACTCAGGTCTGCGGAGGGCAGGGGTCCAGCCCTGCCGGTGCCCAGGTAAGGAGACCAGGGAGGACCGAGGGACCCCGGCCCTGCCCGCTCCCCTCTCCTCCCCCACCTACCCCCTCGCGGAAGTATATGTGCAGGTGAGCCAGCTGATGCATGTGATACAAGAAAGGATCCTCTCCCTATATATATACCTTTATAGTACAAACACTAGAGAAGCTGGGAGACCTTGAGACCTTGCCTCCTTGTTTGGGCTCCACACTGAAACGAAAGGGCATCGGACTAGGGAGGGGTCGAAAAGAGAAAGAATAGAGCAGGCAAGGGTCAGGGGTCAGGACCTGGAGAAACAAAGTTTGTTGGTTCTTGCTTCTGACACCTTCCCGGCCCTCATTGTGCTAATGCCAAAGGCACACACACACGTATGCTCCTTCTTTGTCTTGGTTCTTCAAGAAAGGAGGAGAAACCTCCTGTCAGCGCAGAGGGCAACCTGCTCAGTTTGATTCCCAGCCATTGGATGAGCTCTGCTCTCCAGAAGGCACCGTGGATGAGCGGTGAGGACACTAGGAGAAGCAGGACACGTCCCAGGCATAGGGGACTGTGTCCAGCAGGGCAGTGCTGGCAGGAAGGTGGGGAGGGGTGCCCTGAGCCCTGCAGAAGAAGGGGAAGCAGGGTGAGGGGGTGTGGCTGCCGCAGCAAGCACTGCAGTGCAAATGCCCCTGGCCCTACCAGGGTGGCTTGGGAGACCAGAGGGGCCCCGTGATGGCTTCTGTGCAGCTGGTCATCAGGAACCTGCGTGGTGACGGTAGCCAGACTCCACTCTCTGCCTCCCTGTTAAGGAAGTGGTGGGGTGGGTGCAAGACTCGGTGTGAGGCGGACAGGCTCAAGGGTGTGCTTCGGCCGAGGCCCCAACCCTGCCTGCCCGAGTCCAGGTAAGGAGACAAGGGAGGACCCAGGGACCCCGGCCCTGCCCGCTCCCCTCTCCTCCCCCACCTACCCCCTCGCCGGAACCCATCGCCGCCCGACCTGCTGTCAGCCCTAGGGGACCCCTTCCGAAAGGGTCCGGAAGTGACGAGCTCCGACTTCCGCTCCCAGGTCTGAGAGCAGCGAGGACCGCCGCGTGTGGGAGGCAGGATCTCGGTCCGCTGAGGCGAGGCGTGCAGGTAGACCCACCCGTGAGGGAGCACAGAGGGGGTGGTGGGGGGCGCCCAGGAGCCAGGTGTCCCATGCCGGCAGCCCCGAGGACCGTGGGCAGGGGCAGCGTTGTTCGGCTGTGCCCCTTCCGCCTGGGACCCGGACAGTGGCCACGGGTCCCCAGAGGGACGGGCCCAGGCCCTCCCTGGAGCGGGTAGTGGGACCTGAGGGAGAACTGTGGGGCCCACCCTCCCCCGCTTTGGTCCAGGCACTGGGTTCCTGGTACGGCCCTGCCCTGGGGGTCCCTAGGGAGGGTTGCCACAGAGGGCGTCTGGTGAAATGCACCTCGGGGGTCTGAGGGAGCTTAGAAACTTGGTCAGAGGGGAAGGATGCCAGGTCGGGAAGGGGCAGGAATTGCAGGTGGGGACAGGGCGGGGACGGATCTGTGGCGGGACCCAGGGACTCAGAAGCCGGGAACAGAGGGGACCTCCCCGAGGTTGGGCCCNTGAGGTTGGGCCCCATTGTCAGTCCAGGAGGGTCCCTGGGCGGGATGGGGACACTTGGCCAGTGGGGCGGGACTGGTACATCCGGGTCTCCAGAGAGACTGGGGGCCTTGGTGTAAGGGCCTGGGACTCCCTCAGGTGGGCAGAGGGGAGGGCCCGTGTCCTGCTGGGTGTCCTGCTGAGGATGCATAGGGAGGACTTCGGGATGCTGGACCCCAGCGCAGAGTCAGTCAGGGAATGTCCACGGGGAGTGGGGGAGGGGGGAGATGAGAACATGTGGTGAGTCCGGAATTCCGAGTAGGGGTCTCTGAGAGACTAAATGCCTGATGGAGGGAGATGATGCTCAGGTGGGCAGAGGGGAGGGCCCGGGTCCTGCTGGGCTTCGTGGTGAGGATGCAGAGGGAGGGCTGCAGGAAGCTGGACCGCTGCACAGACTCAGTCAGGGAAGGTCCCCGGGGAGGGGGGGGAGGGGGCAGATGAGAACACGTGGTGAGTCCCGACTTCTGCATAGGGGTCTCAGAGAGAATAAAGGCCACTTGGAGGGAGCCAAAGCTCAGGTACGCAGAGGGGAGGGTCCTGGCACGAATGAGAGAGGAGACCAGGGATGAACCATAACAGAGGACAGAGGGGACCCTGGCAGAATCCTAGGATGGCAGTCTAGGGAGCCTACCGGGATGGATGGGAAGACACCGCCACTGTGGCCGGAGTTCCGCAACCCAGTCTCCTGAGAGAATGGGGGCCTCGGAGAAAGAAGTAGGTCCTCTGTCCAGTGGACAGAGGGGAGGGCCCAGGTCCTGCTGGGCTTCACTGTGAGGATGCAGAGGGAGGACTGTGGGACACTGGACACCGGCACAGAGTGAGACAGAGAAGGTCCACGGGGGGCGGGAGGGGGGGATGGGAACATGTGGGGAGTCCGGACTTGCACTTTTGGGTCCCTAATAGTAATGGCCTGATGGAGGGAGATGATGCTCAGGTGGGCAGAGGGGAGGACCCCAGCGCCAATGGGAGAGGAGCCAAGTGATGAACCATAACAGAGGACAGAGGGGACCCTAGCAGAAGTCCGCCTAGGATGGCAGTCTAGGGAGCCTACGTGGTGGGATGGTAAGACACCGCCACTGGGGCCAGATTTCCGCAACTCGGTCTCCTGAGAGAATGGGGGACTCGGAGGAAGATATAAGTTTTCTGTCCAGTGGCAGAGGGGAGGGCCCAGGTCCTGCTGGGCTTCAATGTGAGGATGGAGAGGGAGGACTGAGAGACCCTGGTTCCTAGCACAGGGGTTCCAGGAGAGACCCTGGTGGGTGATGGGAACACATGGTGGGTCTTGACTTCCGCACCTGGGTATCTGACTGACAATGGGCCTGTTGTAAGGAGAAGATCTCAGGTCTTTAGAGGCGAGGTCCCAGGCGCTTATGGGCGTCAAGGTATGAACCCTGAGGGAGGACAAAGGGGAACTCACAGAGGTCAGGCCCTAGTATCAGTCCAGGCAGGACCCTGAGCAGGATGGGGAAACGTGGCCAGTGTGGCGGGACTGGTGCATCCGGGTCTCCGGAGAGACTGGGGAGCTGGTGGAAGGAGCCAATGCTCAGGTGGGCAGAGAGGAGACCCCAGTGCCTGCTGGGCTTCATGCTGAGAATGCAGAGGGAAGACTGAAGGATGCGGGGCCCCAGCACAGAGTCAGTGAGGGAAGGTCCATGCAGGGGGGATGGGAGGTGGTGAGTCAGGACTTTTGCATCCCCAGTGTCAGAGACACTGGGGGCCTGGGTGGAAGGAGCAGGGCCTCCCTCCGGTGTGCAGAGGAGAGGGCCTAGGCAGTAACCCGAGTCAAGCTATGAACTCTGAGGGGAGGGCAGAGGAGACCTCCTAGGGGTTGGGCCATAGTGTCAGTCCAGGAAGATCCCTGGGGTGCATGTGGCTGCATAGCGAGTCTAGAGTTCTGATTATGGGTCCCAGGAGTCAGGAGGCAAGTGGTAAGAGGCAGGGCCTCAGGTCGGAAGGCAGGGAGAGCCCAGGTTCTGTCAGGAGTCAAGGTGAGGATCAGAAGGAGGACAGAGTGACCCTGGGCCCAGTAGGGAATCAGTCCTGGGAGGCCCTTGGGTGGGACAAGGATGACATGAGGTGTTTCCTGATTTCCACTCTGGGTCCCAGAGACACTGAGAGCTTGTGGTAAGGAGCGGCCTTCAGACGCAGAGATGAAGGCACAGGCCATCCAGGGAGTGAAGGTGGGCATGTAGAGGATAGGCCTAAGGGACCCGAAGGAACCCATCTGAGGGAATCCCTGGCCTTTGTAGCCTGATGTGCCGTCCAAGATCGTTTCCCGTAGTTCTCAGGGCAGCGAGGGCTTTGGTCTGAGGGAACAGGCCTGAGGACAGCAGAGAGAGGAACACAAGATGTGCTGACGCTCAAGCTGAGAACCCTGAGGGAGGACTCAGAGAGGGACCTGGACTCCAGAACAGGGACAGTGCACTGAAACCTGCCCCTGCTGTCAGCCCTGTGAGGTGTGTTTGTGCCAAGTCCACAGGCAGTGTGTCAGGACGTCTGCATCCAGGTCTGACAGAGGCTGGGGCCATGGTTTAAAAAACGAGGGGCAGGAGCTNCACTGAAACCTGCCCCTGCTGTCAGCCCTGTGAGGTGTGTTTGTGCCAAGTCCACAGGCAGTGTGTCAGGACGTCTGCATCCGGGTCTGACAGAGGCTGGGGCCGTGGTTTAAAAAACGAGGGGCAGGAGCTGATGGGACTGGATGTGTGGACCCGGTGGGAGGACATGAGCGACCCTGAACCCCAGAACAGCATCAGGCCTGGGAAGCCCCTGAGCGGGAAGAGGACAAGTGGCGTGTCCCGACATCCACATCTGGGTCATAGAGAGTCTGGGGGTTCGGGTAAGAGGCAGCTCAGGGTCAGCAACAGGGAAGGCTCAGATCCTCCCGGAGTCAAGGCGAGAAACCTCAGGGAGAACTGAGTGGACCCTGGACCCCAGAACAGAGTCACGGACGGGAGGCCATAGAGCAGCTGTCGCAACCCCACATTTAGCCTTCGATCTCATGGATGCGTGGGGTGGTCAGAGGGGAAAGGACTCGGGACCCCAGGTCTTCTTGGAATCCTGGAGGGATGCAGGGTGAGCGTTGAGGAACTTAGAGCCTAAAACAGGCAGTGATTTTGTTGCCCGTGGGCTCCTTCTTGGATGTCACCCCAAGGTGGGGGTAGCAGCTGAAGTGTTCTTGACTTCTGCACCCAGGGTCTGAGGGAGTGAGAGCCTTGGTCTGAGGAGTATGGCCTCAGGTCAGCAGAGGGTGGAGTACCAAGACCCTGAGGGAGGACTGAGCAGACCCCCACGCAGACAGGTGTCCCAAATGAAGTCCTGCCCCGGCGGTCAGTCCTGTGAGGCCAGGCTGGGAGTCAAGAAAAGTAAGCACCCTACTTTCTACTCTGGGTATCCGCGGGGTGGTGGCATTGGCCTGCAGGATGCACGCTGATGTTAGGAGAAGGGATAGTTCCAGCCCCTGCCGAAAGTAAACATGAGCACCTTAGGGACAAAGAGTGGACTCCTGCCCCTGGACAGAGGGACCAACCCCCGATCTGAGCTCGTTTTGAATTGCGTGGGTTGCAGGGGGAGGTCGTGGATTGCTGCGTCCTCACTGTCCTCTCCCAGCTCTCAGGCACGTGAGGACCATGCTGGGAGAGGTCTCAGTCAGGTCATCTGAGGAAGCTCTCCTGGAAGACACAGGAGTCCCTGGTACTGCCAAGACTCCATGTGGGGACCCCTGAGAGAGGAGGGGCTGGGTCTGAACCCACCCCTCAGGAAAAGGAGGAGATGGCCTAGAAATCTGGCCAGCCCGTACCTGGGAACCCTGGGTGGAGCCCGTTTCGCTGAGCCCCTCTTCCTCTCCAGATCCCTGGTCTCCGGAAGGGGAGGGCCTGGGCCTGAGGGTCTTGACTCTAGTCAGTGGGGGACACAGGGACCATGGCCCTGGCCCAGGCCCTGGTCGGGATGGAGGTGAGAAATTAGGGCATGCCTCCCACAGCAGGATCCCTAGGGACCAGGCTTGCCCTGCTCCTTCTCTCAGCCATGGGGAGACAGGGAATGGTGGGCCAACTGATTTTTCCCTCTGGCGTGTGCCGGAGAGGAGGCCTCAGCACAGGGCGGGTGAGAGTTTTCCCAGGCCTTCTGTGGGCTCAAGGTATAGACCAAGAGGCACACCCATCCCAGCACAGATGGAACCCCGAGCCTGGCCATCCCT
>NW_023255310.1:0-2775 GCF_002007445.2 Ailuropoda melanoleuca
CCTGACCCATGGAAACTGTGAAATAAAAATGTGTATATTTTTAAGCTGCTCATTTTGTGGCAATTTGTTACACACCCATCAAAAACTAATGCAGGAAGAAAGGTTAGCCCTGGGGTCAGCCATTGCTGTTTCTGGATTAAGCTGTAAATCTGTCTAGCATGATGCTGAACTGCTGGAGCTCTAGGACCAAGTGCAGGTTCCGTTACTTATTAGCTGCATGTCTTTGGATGGCATACCTCAGTTTTCTAATCTGGAAAATGGCAATAATAATATCATGGGAATTGGAGGCATTCTGTGTACTAGTCCCCACACAGTGCTCAGTAAGGTGCTTGCGTTATAAGCACTCGGTGAACAGTAGCTTTCCCGCGTAGCTAAAATTACTGTTGTATTTAGTACAGTGCATACCTTCATAAGCGCTCAGAACATATTTATGGAAAGCAAGAGGTGGATGGGTGAGCGAGTGATTTAAAGGACAGCTGGACGGCTTCTCTGCTTTTGGCTAAGATCAAGGGTTAAGAATGGCTGGAGAAATGGATAGTTGGTGGCTTGCTACCTGAAAAACTCAATTTGCATTTCTTTTAAAAAGTCACTGCTCTTTACATTTAAGCGTCTCAATACCTGTGGGATAAATCATCGCCAGAGGATGGCAGGGCTTACATAACATACTTCTTGCTCTCCAGCGGCCAAGTCTACAGATGACTCAGGCACGCAGCAGGAGTGCTGGTGACTCCCACAGGGACCACATCTGCGAAGTGCTGGCCTGGAAGTCACTTAGGATTCGTCCTCCCTTAACTCTGGTCTTCTTTGCGTGCACGCACTTGGTTCTCTTGCTGCACTGCCAACTCCCTGGTTACCTGGAATCTCACATTTCCCTTCTCTTCCCTTGCCTTGCCCCGGGATGCCCTTCCTCCAGGCCCCATGGGAAGGGTAAGCTTGCTGAGCAGGAGTTGGTGCAAATTAACCACACGATATGAAATCATTTCACGCAGGCTGGCAGAGGCGGGGCAAACACCAGGAATGTTGGAGTACTGAGTTTAAACTCCGAGAGTGTGATCCAGAATATATACAAGTGAAGGGATGCCTGTTTCATAAATACTGGGAACTGATGGGCACTGGAGCCTGGGAGCTCAGAACACACAGAGCAGGTCTGGGTCTTCGTAACTGCTGCTTTAATGAGGCACACCTTTCCCTTCCTTCCTTATGAGAGGCCTGAGATGCAGCTCTGGGGTGGTGGGAAAGTGCATAGCTGGAGTCCGAGGACCCGAGTCAGATTCTTGGCTCCCATGCTTACTCTCTGGATAAAGCTGGGGAAATCACAGGCCATTTCCTCATAATATGGTGCTACCATGACACATGGCAAACAGCTACATGAAAGAATAAAGGTTAAAAAGGGACTCTGAATGCTTAAAAAATAAAAGATTTTATTTATTTATTTGAGAGAGAGAGCATGAGCAAGGGGAGGGGTAGAGGAAGAAGCAGACTCCCCACTGAGCAGGGAGCCCAACGTGGGACTTGATCCCAGGACCCCAGGATCATGACCTGAGCCAAAGGAAGATGCTTAACTGACTGAGCCACCCAGGCACCCCAGGACTCTGACCACTTTTAAAAAGTGGTCCTTTGGTTGGTCCCTTCTTCTCTCTAGGACTCAGTTTCCACAATTATAGAATTTGGGGACTGGTCTGCATCAGTGGTTTCAAACTGTGCTCCAAGCAGGGGATTATTTCAGGCTATAGTGAGGAGGATTCAGGGGGCTGCTGAGAAGGTCAGATGCTACTCCTCCCAAAATGTATAATTGAGGATGCTCAGTCCTACTTGAATCTATTTCATGTGATGAGATTCGCAATGAAACTTATTTTGCAGATAGCAATCTTTTAAAAAATGCAAGTCGCTACCCTGGGTAGTTGCTGTGTTCCCATGGAGCCTTCCTTAGCACACTCTTCTGTGGTCCCCAGGATGCTTGTGATTGAATCAGGGAGACACATAAAAATTTGTATTAAAGGGGCACTTGGGTGACTCAGTAGTTAAGCGTCTGCCTTCGGCTCAGGACGTGATCCTGGCGTTCTGGGATCGAGCCCCACGTCGGGCTCCTCCGCTGGGAGCCTGCTTCTTCCTCTCCCACTCCCCCTGCTTGTGTTCCCTCTCTCACTGGCTGTCTCTCTCTCTGTCAAATAAATAAATAAAATCTTAAAAAAAAAAAAAAGAATTTGTATTAAAGACCAAACAGCCGCATTGTAGAACAAAGGTTGTGAAAGTTGGGGCCAGAACACATTCACTCTACCTTGATTTTGACTATCCATTCTCACTATTGGCTCCTTACCCTCTTGGTCTGATTTTCCTCAGTGTCTAAGATTGGGCTGTATTATTGATTTCTCAAGGGTGCTCTGAAGGTCCTGGAGTGTAAGTTCATGAAAATGCCTTGCACCTGGTCAGCCCTGGAAGCAGGTGGGATTTCTGGGACTGTGCCTCTTGCTAGCTGTCTTATTAAATACCGACTCCCGCTGGTCTGCATGGTACAAGCTGGTTTTAAAAGCACTCAGAGAGACGCTTGGATACAGGATACTTCAAATATATATATCTCTGCCGTTGCTATGCTGACTTATGAAACACATCAAGCAGTACTCCAACTGTGGTCCCTGTTGGAAAAAGGGAGCAGGTAAGGTCCCCTGCACATCAGAGAGAGGGGCCTTATACCATGTTTTTGCTACTATCCAGTTGGTTTGTGCATTTGGCATTTAGCCTCGGCTCTTTACGTAGTATTTACCACTGCAATTAAGT
>NW_023255311.1:0-4147 GCF_002007445.2 Ailuropoda melanoleuca
ATTGCGGCCCATTCTCCACTGATGTTCTGG
This sequence comes from Ailuropoda melanoleuca, assembly GCF_002007445.2. Classification (NCBI taxonomy): domain Eukaryota; kingdom Metazoa; phylum Chordata; class Mammalia; order Carnivora; family Ursidae; genus Ailuropoda; species Ailuropoda melanoleuca. Next base: position 31 of record NW_023255311.1, read on the forward strand.
CCACTTTAACTCTGTTTCTGTTGGTGCTGCTCAACTCTGCAACATCCGTGCTGTGCGCCCCCCACCCGGCATCCCAGCCCTCACTTCCAGGGCCGGCGCATCTCTGTCCTTTGTGTTTCTAACCCCGCCAGCCGCCAGTCACCAGCCGCCCCGGACGCGCTCCCGGAGCTCCCGGTCTCAGTCTGTTTCCAGTGAGCACACCGGAGTTCCTGAGTTCGTGAGATGCTTGGTGGCGTGCGCTCCTGGCTCATGGTCTCAGTCTGCTGTCTGGAGGGTGCGGGTCCNCGTGCACTCCCGGAGCTCACGGTCTCAGTCTGCTGTTTCAAGGGTGTGGATCCGCGGTCCGCCCGCTCCCCAGTGCAGGTGGCCCGCCAGCCGCCAGCCACCCCATGCGCGCTCCTGGAGCTCCCGGTCCTAGTCTGGACCCAGTGAGCACACCGGAGTTCCGGAGTTCCGTGAGATGCTTGGTATCGCGTGCCCCCCGGCTCACGGTCTCAGTCTGCTGTCTCAAGGGTGCGGGTCCGCGGTCCGCCCACTCTCCCGTGCAGGTGGCTACTGTTTCCCGGGGCCCTGACACGGTGGCTCCCTCCCCCTTCTGTTTATCTTACAATATCTGTGCGTGGTTTCATGGCTCCCCGCTTCGTACCTCAATACTCAGTGCTGGAGATGTTCATTTGTAAAGATCGAGATGTATCTTCCTGTGTCTCAGGCTGATTCCGTGGATGTTCCTGCTGGTCTGGTACCTATCCAGCTCAACTNCACGGTCTCAGTCTGCTGTCTCAAGGGTGCGGGTCCGCGGTCCGCCCACTCTCCCGTGCAGGTGGCTACTGTTTCCCGGGGCCCTGACACGGTGGCTCCCTCCCCCTTCTGTTTATCTTACAATATCTGTGCGTGGTTTCATGGCTCCCCGCTTCGTACCTCAATACTCAGTGCTGGAGATGTTCATTTGTAAAGATCCAGATGTATCTTCCTGTGTCTCAGGCTGATTCCGTGGATGTTCCTGCTGGTCTGGTACCTATCCAGCTCAACTTAGGGGACCAGCTGAAAAAGGGGTCCCCTGCTCCTCTGCCATTTTACTCCCCCTCTCCCAATATGTGCCCTCCTTAATACCCATCACCAGCCTATCCCAATCCCCCACCTCCCTCCCCTTTGAAGCCCTCAGTTTGTTTCCCAGAGTCCACAGTCTCTCATGGTTCATTCTTAAGAATGAAACCAATCCATGGCCGTAGAGGTGAAAGGGAAGTAACCTGAAACCCCACCTCTGCCACGCGTGAGTGTTGTGACTTAGTGTCTGCATGCCTATTGATGCCTATTTCATTGGTTGTTGGAAGGGTTCAGTGACAGCAGCTAAGGGAGAGGATTCAACTCAGAACCTGGCTCACACTCGGTGCCCAGTACATGCTGATCCTCTGGCCAGTTTCCTAGTGTTAGCTGTGGATGTCTTTGCGCCGGCCGAAGGCTGCTTTCTGAGTCGCCAAAGTCCTTCCAGGATTCTTTGGTAGATGAAAGCAGAGCGCTGGTTCTCCCAGCCTTGCCAAATTTACTCTTGAGGTGTGTGTGTGTGTGTGTGTGTGTGTCTGTGTGGGCACATTCCTGTCCCTCCAGGCATGACTGTCGAATCTGGCAGGCACCCAACTGCATTCATTCCCCACAGAGCACACAGAAGAACCATTGATGGGTTCTAGTCCCAGTGCCTAACACTGTCTCCTACATAGAGTAGTGGCTTGATAAATACTGCTGTTTATGCTTATCTGTCAATCAGTCCTCTCTAAGGCTTTTAGAGGATTTCAAAATAAGAGAAAGAAAATGAAGTGCACAAAGCACTTGGATATCTATTTAAATCGGTTTTAAAAAGGAAAATCTGACTTAGTCTTTAAAATAGAGGCAGTGAAAGGTGACTTGAATTGCTTAGTAACCTCACACCGTCCTATTTATACAGCACATGGCCTGGGAATCCGTGGTTCTGTGCAGTTTGTTTAAGATACAGAGAAGTCCCAGGGAGTCTGAGTTTACAAAGTGAAGAGTCTGACTAATGCAAAAGGTTGTTAAAAATCAATATACAATTAAAACCTTTTTTTTAAATATTTGGAAATAATGTCATGTTTACAAGATGTTGCAGAAACAAAACTCATGCAAAGAACTTTATAGATAGATTCACCTTTAGCTAACATTTTATCCCCTTTGCTTTATCATTATTTGCTTGTGTCTTTTGTCTCTGTGTCTCTCTTCACAAACAGATACACACACAAACATACACATTTATTTTTCTGAACCATTTGATGGTAAGTTACATACATGTCTCCTTGGCCATAAATATTAAAATGTGTATTTCCTAAAGGGGATTTTTTTTTCTTATAAAACCACAGTACAATTATCAACTCAGTAAACGTACATTTACTTTTATCTGATTTACTGTCTATATTCCAATATTTTTGGTTGATTTAATGTCTTTTATTGCAACTTTTCTCCNATTTAATGTCTTTTATTGCAACTTTTCTCCTTCAGTACTGGATCTAGGTTAGGGCCAGGAATTGCTTTTCCTTGACATGTCAATGTGTAATTTAAAAAAAACCAAACNACCACAGTACAATTATCAACTCAGTAAACGTACATTTACTTTTATCTGATTTACTGTCTATATTCCAATATTTTTGGTTGATTTAATGTCTTTTATTGCAACTTTTCTCCTTCAGTACTGGATCTAGGTTAGGGCCAGGAATTGCTTTTCCTTGACATGTCAATGTGTAATTTAAAAAAAAAACAAACTACGGAGGGAACCAGTTGACTATTTTTAAAATTTAAAAATTAAATCCATGATTATCCAAGATTNCTTGTGTTCCCTCTCTCTCTGGCTGTCTCTATCTCTGTCAAATAAATAAAATCTTTAAAAAAAAAAAAAAAACCAAACTACGGAGGGAACCAGTTGACTATTTTTAAAATTTAAAAATTAAATCCATGATTATCCAAGATATGGGGCATAGAATTCTGTCTAAAATTTGCTATCTTAGCATAAAAAGGGCTTAGAATACAAGAAAACAAGTTTGTAGGTGATGGAGAAACAGTGACAGAATTATTCCCTCTGATGATTAGAACAGGCATTCCTAAAGGGCTTGATGAACTTTAAAAACAGGGTCTTAGACACTATCCTCTGAAACTCAGATTTAATAGATTTGGTCTCAGGCCCAGGAAACTGGGTTTCCGTTTTTTGTTTTTTGTTTTGTTGTTGTTGTTGTCATTTTTTAGACTTGTGAGGTGATTACAACCTTCTAGAAGGGTCTGGAACACAAGGTGAGATACGCACGGCCACAGAGGGCAAGCCTGACTCTCGCTGTGGAGTGTGAAGACTACTGCTGAAAGCCAATCACTGGCTCTGAACAACTTCTATTCCACTCTTCAAAGTCCCCTTGAGGGAGTCGTTGGGGCCAGCTCTGCACCAACACAGACAGACTGTAGCCTGGTTGGCATAACCTAGGAGCAAGCAATGCCGTCAACGCTAGCTGCTCACGGTTATTTTGTGCTTCAGAGGAGATGAAAGAAGCAAAATGCCTGGGTTGAACAGACACTCAACACATACTAGGGGACTTGGATTTTGAATACAGGACACTTAAAAGAAATACTGTGTGTACAGCATCTTGGATGGTGGCACATGGTCTCAGCGTTTGTCAAGTCCTTGATATCACTCATGTCACCATCTTAGCACTTAATGAAACTGCTATGAAAGGCAGGGCTCAGAAACGAAATATGTTAAGTTAGGAAAAAATTTAAACTAAACTCATGATTCTCTGATTCTAAAGCATATATGAAAATGCAAAGGCCCTAGAGCAGCCAAAATAATTTTGAAAAGGAAAACAAATGTGGAGACTGGCAGTCCCTGAACTAAAGACTTACTATAGAATAACCATGTCAGGGTGGTCAGGGCATAAGAATAAACATAGAAATCAAGGGGATTAGAAATCTCTATTCTTAGAGGTAGTACAGAAATAGACCCCAAACACAGGACAATTGCTTTGTCAAAATACAAGGCAATCCAGTGGAGGAGGGATAGACTTTCAACAAATGTTACTGAAGAAATTGAATATCCATATGCAAAAACCTGAAAGTCCATCTATACCTTGTA
>NW_023255312.1:0-2406 GCF_002007445.2 Ailuropoda melanoleuca
GCCTTCCAATCCCTTCCCTGGGGTGCTGATACCCACCGTGGCAATCCTGATGAGCTAGAGAGAGGCAGCTGCCCACATTCCAAAAACTGAACTGATTCCTTTATTAGGTATGTGAATGGACCCACTTAGAAAGGTATTTCCGACAGGTGCCCATTCTGTGACCAGACACATCAGGAGCAGCAGAAGTCTAAGGTCAGAAAGGCAGATACTTAATAGGAACTTGTATGGAAAGGGCTTCCTCTTCCATAAGAATTACACTTATGGCTAATGTCGTGCAGCTTTAGGACTTGGCCTGGTTGAGCATATCATACATATTGAGCAGAGGATGCAGCCCTGTCAGGCATGAAGAGGTGGGCTGGGGATGGGATATGCTAAGCCAAATTCCTGTCTCTTCCTTCTTTCAATGGTGCTTGCTCCATTCCAGGTATAACACATTTCCACAGGCCCATCTTGCAGCAACACAATGGAATCCCAGTGGGGATTAAGTAGTTCCCTTTCACTCAGGGGTGTGAAGTAACTCATTCACCTTGGCAGCGTGGCCCATTACAAATTCCAGTAGATAATGCCTTTCTCGGGCACAATGGGACTTGGCATTCCCAGCAGCATAGCACACTGATCCACAATGAGAGTCAGGGCAATGGGTGTCTCCTGGCCTTCCGTACCTGTAAGGTGTTGGGTGTCTCAGCAGGGGTCTCCCGTCCGGCATGTGGAACAATGGGCCCTTCTAGTTGATCATTCTAATGTATTAAAGCCTGAGACGATACTTTAGTCCATTCAGCGAAGGTGGTTTTACCTGTTAGTAATTTAATTATGACCTTTGAAATATGACCCCCCCAATCACTATCTGTTTGATGAAGGCATCCATACATGGTACTAAGCTTCCCTAATCACCAAATGGTGACAGCCTGTTTTCTGTGGTGACAGGGTTAAGCTTACATTAGACCAGAAGTAGGGCATATTTAGAACCTTCATTCAGAGGGAGGAGGCCAATGTAACCAATTTGTCAATCCCTTACCAGTTGGGAACTCCAACAAATGGCCTCAGACTCCTTTGGTAGTTGCCTTGAGCATTGTTTAGAACACATGAGACATGTTGTTACTTCATTAACAAAGTTCCTATATTTCGAAGGCAAACTGGCTTCCTTGCAATGTGCAATTCCACCCAGGTGCTATGATAGCCCCTTTTTTCTATTCACCCAATCTGCCGTATATACTAAAAGGCTAGTTGCTAGAGTTCATACACCAGCTAGGGGATCAGCTTCTTGATTTCCTGGGGGTGTCAATGACTTATGAGCTAGGACATGGAAAACAGCGAAGTTCAAGACAGTGAGTCTTGAAGTTGAACCCGAATGTCTTACCATAGATCCTACTCCAGAGGGCCTGCTCATGATCATCTACTCCTCAGCTTCCCATTTTCCAAGCCATAGAGTTAATCCCTTTGGAACAGCCCCACTGTCAGTTCAGAATTAACATCCAGGGTTCATGAGTGATGACCAGCCAAACCACTCTGAGTTCAGCCCATTGGCTGCTGTGGTTCCTTCATGACAGGCTCTACCTGAAGGAGTGCTGCATACACTACTAGGGGGCTGTTGCTCTATGGGGGTATATCTTGTTTCTGCCCCCTTCCAGAAGTGGAGCCATAATCCTAGGGGCACTCTCACTTTTGTTGTCTTTGACACAGTGCCCAACCCATAGCTTCTAGGGTCACAGACACATCTAACATAAACGGTAGCCCTGCTTGGTTGAGTTGATGCCCAGAACTTTCATCTGCATCACTATTTTTGCCTTCTCAAAGGTGGCTTGCTGCTCTCATCCTCTGTCCTACATGGGTCCTAATTTCAAGATGGCATAAGTGATGGAGGCACTGTCCCAAGAGAGGAATAAAAATCCTCCAAACCCCCAAATCCCTACAAAGTCTAGCACCTCATTCACATTTTTAGGAGTTGGATAAGCTTACATTGTATCAATCCCAATTTCTGGGACAACATACATTTATCCTGAACAAATGACCCCCAGAAGTTTATGGTATGCCTGGACCTTCAATGTTCTATGGGCTCACCACCCATCCATTTCCTCACAGATGTTCCAGCAAAGCCTGAAGAGTGTCCTACAGCAGAGGCAAGTCTTCACATGTTAACATTACATCATCAGTGTAGGGCCCATTTTACCACTGTGGGGAAGGATAACAGGGATAGGACCCCAGCTACCATCCCATGACATATGGTGGGGCTATGTAGGTAATCTTGGGGAAGCACTTGAAAGATCTAATGTTGTCCCTCCCATATGAAGGCAAATCGATCTTTTGACTCAGTGGCCAGGAAAAGGCTTTTGTTAAATCCAGCACAGCATGGGACACTCCTAGGACTGTGGCCAAGGTACCCAAGATGGTGGTAATGTTGGGCTGAGC
>NW_023255313.1:0-2204 GCF_002007445.2 Ailuropoda melanoleuca
GGTCCCTGTACGGTGTTGTTTCTGACGGACGTTTTTTGGGCCTTTTCGTTCCATTGCCGCCAGCAGTTTTGGCAGGATTTCCCCAGGGAGCAAGCATTTCTTTGAAGAGGGTTTTGGCCGAATTGTCTTTCTCAGTGCTGTGTTCGTCGTGTTTCACTCATGGTACCAAAGCACCTTGATTCCTGTTCCAACTTCCATAAAGNAAGCCGTCGTGACATCAAGGGCTTTCCCCTCACACTTTGTTTCTTGGTTCTAAGGGCTGGATCCTCCCCAAGCCCCTACACCCAATGTGGAATCGGGGTCCCCAGTGAAAAGGCTGCTGTTCGCTGGAGGTGTTTTCCTGGACGCTCTGCTTTATTACCAATGAGAAGGGCGCTGAGTCCTCGAAAATCCTGAACCTTTTCATTCATGCTCCCTTACTCACGAGAGATGATGATCGTTGATATTTCCCTGGACTGTGTGGTGTCTCAGAGACCACTGTGGGGCACTGTCATCAGGCTTCCACGGCCACTTTCCCTCATGTTTCCCTATTCACGAAGGGTGATGATAGTGCTAAGACGGTCCCTGTACGGTGTTGTTTCTGACAGACGTGTTTTGGGCCTTTTCGTTCCATTGCCGCCAGCAGTTTTGACAGGATTTCCCCAGGGAGCAAACATTTCGTTGGAAGCGGGTTTTGGCCGAATTGTCTTTCTCAGTGCTGTGTTCGTCGTGTTTCACTCACGGTACCAAAGCACCTTGATTCCTGTTCCACCTTCCATAAGGCCGTCGTGACTTCAAGGGCTTTCCCCTCACACTTTGTTTCTTGGTTCTAAGGGCTGGATCCTCCCCAGGCCCCTACACCCAATGTGGAATCGGGGTCCCCAGTGAAAAGGCTGCTGTTTGCTGGAGGTGTTTTCCTGGACGCTCTGCATTATTACCAATGAGAAGGGCGCTGAGTGCTCGAAAATCCTGAACCTTTTCATTCATGCTCCATTACTCACGAGAGATGATGATCGTTGCTATTTCCCTGGACTGTGTGGTATCTCAGAGACCACTATGGGGCACTGTCATCAGGCTTCCGCGACCACTTTCCCTCATGTTTCCCTATTCACGAAGGGTGATGATAGTGCTAAGACGGTCCCTGTACGGTGTTGTTTCTGACGGACGTTTTTTGGGCCTTTTCGTTCCATTGCGGCCAGCAGTTTTGACAGGATTCCCAAGGGAGCAAACATTTCGTTGGAAGCGGTTTTGTCGATTTGTCTTTCTCAGTGCTGTGTTCGTCGTGTTTCACTCACGGTACCAAAACAACTTGATTCCTCTTCCACCTTCCATAAGGCCCTCATGACTTCAAGGGCTTTCCCCTCACACTTTCTTTCTTGGTTCTAAGGGCTGGATCCTCCCTACGCCCCTACACCCGATGTGGGATCGGGGTCCCCAGTGAAAAGGCTGCTGTTCACTGAAGGTGTTTTCCTGGACGCTCTGCTTTATTACCAATATGAAGGGTGCTGTGTCCTCGAAAATCCTGAACCTTTTCATTCATGCTCCATTTCTCACGAGAGCTGATGATCGTTGATATTTCCCTGGACTGTGTGGGGTCTCAGAGAACACTATGGGGCACTCTCCGTCAGGGTTTTTGACCACATTCCCTCATGTTTCCCTATTCNATCCCTCATGTTTCCCGATTCACGAAGGGTGATGATAGTGCTAAGTCGGTCCCTGTACGGTGTTGTTTCTGACGGACGTGTTTTGGGCCTTTTCATTCCATTGCCACAAGCAGTTTTGATAGGATTTACCCTTGAAGCAAACATATCTTTGGAAGCGGTTTTTGGCCAAATATTTTTCTCACTGCTGTGTTCGTNGGTGCTGTGCTCGTCGTGTTTCACTCATGGTACCAAAGCTCCTGGATTCCTGTTCCACCTTCCTTAAGGCCGTCGTGACTTCAAGGGCTTTCCCCTCACACTTTGTTTCTTGGTTCTAAGGCCTGGATCCTCCCCAGGCCCCTACAGCCAATGTGGAATCGGGGTCCCCAGTGAAAATGCTGCTGTTCGCTGGAGGTGTTTTCCTGGACGCTCTGCATTATTACCAATGAGAAGGGTACTGTGTGCTCGAAAATCCTGAAGCTTTTCGTTCATGCTCCATTACTCACGAGAGATTATGATCGTTGCTATTTCCCTGGACTGTGTGGGGTCTCAGAGACCACTATGGGGCACACTCGTCAAGCTTCC
>NW_023255314.1:0-1090 GCF_002007445.2 Ailuropoda melanoleuca
GGAATGGTTATTCACTTGGATAGCCGTACAGCAACATAAAGAAGAAGGCAGAGCATTGGATTAAAAAAAAAATCTATCTATCTATCATCTATCTATCTATCTATCTATCTATCTATCTAATCTCTATCTATCTATCTATCTATCTATCTATCTATCTATCTATCATCTATCTATAGAAATGGAGTTTAGACAGTGCTCAGAATCAAGTAAGTTTCTGATTCTGTTTGGGTTGTGGAGTACTAAAGTTCTGCTACCAGAAAGGTTGCAAAAGAAGTTGAAATTAGCAAGAAGTTGTGTAAATAGCTAGAAACTCAAATGAAAGGGAAAGAAATATCAAAAGAAAAGGGGGGAAAAGGTGCCTCACCAGCACTGGTTTTTCACCCAGTGGGAACGTTGGTCCGTCTGCTCCATTGGACCCTACCCAACCGTGGTGCACTGACCCAACACGGCACGTCTCTGGTGCTTACCTTTCCACACACCTCATCCCCACTCAGGCAAGACTTTCTCGACATCCTGCCTCTCAGAACAACTCCTCTCCACCTTCAGTACAACCCCAGATGCCGGCGCTCCTGAGAATCCTGTCAGTGCCTCAACAGGACAGGGCTCCCCCGCTCCCCTGTGCTACCTGCTCCCTCCGCTTCCTGCTGTTCCGTATTTACTGCATTTACCAGAATGCAACCTCATCTTTGCTTCCCTCCTACAACCTGACTGAAATTTAGGGCAGAATCTATGTCTTTGTGTTCCACGAAATTCCACTCCGACGGAACTTCCCAGGGGTCAAACCCCAAACATTCAGCCAGGGAGCTGCATTTGCCTGAGAGAATGCATGCCACAGGAGCACTTATTTCTCTAGCACACTCCTCTGGGCCTGTTGATTTTTCAGAGTAGGATGNAAGAGTAGGATGCAAAGATATCAAAAGCAGTTTGATCTTAAACAGCAAGATCTTAAACAAGCTGCCCAAGTACCTGTACAAGCCCCCAGCACCTCCAGCCCCAGCTCAGATTATGTCTCTAGGCTTGCTGGCCTGATGTGAAAAACCAAGCAGCAAATCTTAATATCCCCATGGGAAAATATCATCTTCAATTAAAG
>NW_023255315.1:0-417 GCF_002007445.2 Ailuropoda melanoleuca
GTTCCCTCTCTCGCTGGCTATCTCTATCTCTGTTGAATAAATAAATAAAATCTTTAAAAAAAAAAAAAAAGTACCTTTGGTGCTGGACCATGAACCATGGGCAGGATTGAGCCAGGTGGTAAAGGAGGAAGATAGTCTAGGTAGAGAAGTAAACAAGAGAGACATAAAGGGGGGAAACCTGCAAGAGTGTTCAGGGTTCTTTTTGTATGTTTTCCTGGAATACAGGTCACATATAAGAAACTACACAGAGATAAGAATAGAGGTATAAAGATAATATTGTAAAGCACCCCGAATTCCAAACTAAAAAATCTCTAATTTTATTTGGTAGGAAATATGGAGCCTTATAATATTTCTGAAGAACGTATAACAAGAGGGATGCCCGGGTGGTTCAGCTCAGGTCATGATCTCAGGGTCCTG
>NW_023255315.1:587-4765 GCF_002007445.2 Ailuropoda melanoleuca
AACGGCAACATCCTCAAGGAGTCTGAAATAGGAATGCAAGGACCATTGTACTCTAGGAATGTAGCCGTAAGATTTGGAAACAATTGGTTGAGCATGAAGGGGTAGGTGATAAAAGGGAAAATCAAAACTTTTTAGCCCTCGTGACTGGACAGTTGATAGTATGCTAATACTAGAAATGATAAAGTGAGGGGGAAGCCACTTTCTTGGATACCATGGAAGACTTTGAGTTGTATTGAGTTTAGAATGCCCATAAACATTCTAGATTGAGATATAATATTTGGAATCATCAGTATAGCTAATTCCTTTGGAATAATGAGATCTCTGAGGTAGGGAATGTATAAACAGATAAAGATAGTTGGGCAGAATATGAACAGAATAGATGACAGAGAGCTCCATTAAGGCTATAGAACAACACGATCCAATTTGGAGGCCACTACATTATGTATTTTGAACACCTGAAATGCGACTAGTCCCAATTAAGGTGTATCGTAAAATATGTACTAGGTTTCCAAAAGTTAGTATGAAAACAACAGCTCTCAGGGGAAGAAGCTGTCTTCCCTCCAGTGTTACAAAACATATAAAAAAATTATCCATAGCTGAGCAGAATGCAAAAAAAAAATAACAAAACCAACAACAAACGCACGCGCACACACACACACACACACACACAAAATGAAGATGAAGGAAAAACTTTAACCACGCGTATTTTTTACCTGGATGACTCGATGTTGGTAAAGGGGAAACAATATTATCTAAATAGAATGGATCAATCAGGCTTCTGAGAGCCACTACTTTCCCCCAAAAAACTACATATAACAGGCATATAATTGGAATTTAATATTTGTCAAGTGGATGAATGAACATTGCTGGATAATTCAGGTTCCTGGCATAAAATGGATGCCATACTCAGAGAATTGAAGAGATTTTGATAAAAGATTTATAAATAAGTGGGCAGAGTAAAAAACAAAAACAAGGAATGACAACATTGTGAAGCTATTTCCACCATCAGGTCTGAAGAGACATGGGGAAGAAGCAGTTACTGACATTTGGGACATACATAGTGGATTTCCTTGTAAAAGCTTGAGCCCAGTTGGAAAGATTCAGCCAAGTGAAGATGATCTCAAAGGAGGGAGCTGGTGGGATAATTACTCTGCCCTCCTTCCACCAGCTTGTTGATCTTTCAGCAGTACTGATCATGGGCTGAAACCAACCCAAAGCCCTATGGCAAGGGAGCCTCCTGGACATAATCCTTCAAGCCAAACTCTAAGAGCTAAGTGGATGTGGAGAGGCAATCATAAATTATCCAGCACAAATTTTTATAGCTTTCATTATTATTATTTTCAATCTACCTAGAGCCACTTTTATTTATCCTGAGGAATACTCATGATTTTGTCCTCATCATCAATCAAATGGTGAGAAAAAATTTAAGCACCCAGACAATGTTCTAGGCACTGGGAATATGATGATAACCAAAAAAGGACTAGGCTCCTATCCTGAGTGAGGAGATAGCCTGGTGGGGGAAGAGAAACATCCCAGAGCTCCATAGATCCCCTTAGTAGGGGGGAGAAAATCATAGACTTTAGAATCAAACAATAACATTATTTGGCAACTAACCTACTTACACTGAGTCTCTGCTTCATATGTTAAAAGGAAATTGTGACACTTCTTTCTTAGAGTTACTGTGTAATTTAAAGGCTATGTATACAGCACATTTAATATAGGTACTGGAATAGAATACCTAATTATGGCTTTAGAAATGGTGGGAGATACCTCTACATTATTGAAGAGCTCACGAATAGGTTTATATTTTCTCCCATCTCCTCTTCTCAGGCAGGTCCTGCCCATGTCCTCCCCACTTCAGTTCTTTCTGCTCGCAAAGAATTGTGTATGTCAGGATTCTTCAGAGAAATAGAACCAACAGGAGATGTAGAGAAATAAATTTATTGTAGAAATTGGCCCCCGTGATTACGGAAGCTGAGAAGTCCCATGATCTGCTGTTTGCAAGCTAGAGGCCCAAGGAAGCTGATACAGTAGTTCCAGTCCAAACCTAAAGGCCGAGAGCCAGGAGAGCCAGTGGTGTAAGTACCCAGCTGAGTCCAAAGGTCTGAGAACCAGGCGCACCAGTGTTGGAAGACGGAAGACGGATGTCCTTCCTAGCTTAAACAGAGAACCAATTTGCCCTTCTCCCGCCTTTTCGTTCTAGTTCGGCCCTCAATAGATCTCATGGTGCCCACCCACACTGATGAGGGTGGCACACTCCGTCTACCAATTCAAATGCAAATCTCCCCTGGAAACACCTTCATAGACACACCCAGAAACAATGTTTTTTCAACTAGATGGGCATGCCCTTAGCCTAGCCAATCTGACATATAAAATGAGCCACAGATTGCAGAGCACTGACCACAAATACAGCCCGCATTTGTAGAAGGCCATAACTGCAGCACTGCCTTCCCTTCAAAGCACCCAGTTTCTTCTCCGTTTTACCAAACATGGGAACGGGGGGGGGGGGTGACGGGGAGTGTAGCTTCACGTTTCCAGGGACCCAGGAAGTGGAGAATTCCTGTAGCAAAGGTTTGGGTTGTCCCGGGCCGCTGCATAATCTGCCCAGGGAGAGCCCGCAATGCTAGCGAGTGTGTGAAGCATGGCCACGGGGGCAGCCAGCTCTTTCTCTGTTCATGGGACACAGCCCTGACCCCCTCCTGAACTTTTCTACTGTTGGATTGCTTATTAAACGAACAGCGTGCAGAACCATAGCTTAAGGCCTTCTGAATAATGAGCAAATAATCTTTATTTTTTATTAATGGTGTATGACCTTGTTCATGAGACTCTATGCTAGCAGCTAAAAGAAAAATTTAGGTGAATAATCAGTACAGCTATGGAAAAGAAAATGAAACACTTCAAATCATGAGGGAGAAAAAGAAAAAAAGAAGAAACAATCTTAGCAACAATGCATAATGAAAGTTATTTTAATGACCCAAACACCGAATTGTTTTTTTTAACACACTGGAGAACAAGCCGATGTTTTATTTTATTATAATAATTATAAAGTAGAAATTTTTCTACGCTGATATGTCCAAAAGGAACTTAAGGCTGCTTTACATATCTTCTTTAAAATATTTTCTTAGGTGTTACGGCCACATGTAAGATGCCAGCTCTGTAATCCTCTTGGTTTTCTTTAGTCTCCCAACTACACAGAGGGTTCCTCCCCCACTAAATTTATCCTTGATACAATTGGATTCTTGCAGATCTCTTTTGCACTGAAACATTCAGGCCTTCCAAAAAAACAACCAAAAAACCATTCAGGCCTCCTTCTGCGTCATGTGAGTTTTGTATTTTAACCTCCTCTAGGCATCTGTGTCACAGACTGTTAAGTAGAGCAGATGTTTACATTTATTCTGAACTGGTGGCTGACGAGGCTCAGGCTCCCGTTGCTGTTTGCTGAACAGGTAGAAGCAGCCAGCACACCTGAGGAGAAAACTGCGGCTTCAATCACGTGGCAGTATCTTTATTCATTTGTTAATTCACCGTGCATTCATTCCACACTAATTTTCTTCACTTACATGTGCAAAGTATTAAGTTAGAAACAGTGTAAGGAAGACTTATATGCCATGGTATCTGCTTTTTTAAAATATATATATATATTTTTTTCTTAAAAAGGATGATTTTTTTAATTGGCATATTATGAAGAAAATTTTCAACTTTTAAAATTAGGTGAGTCTATTTGGTATCAATTTTGGCATTTTGGGGGAAATTAATTTATTCATATTTTCAAATATATAAACATAAAACTGCATAATTTAAAAATTGTGTATCATTTTTGATTTGCAAAATTGTTTTAGCACTTATTGAGATTTCATCATTAGCCCTTTTATTTTTTCTAAATATTAAAATTTTTTTAATATATTTTTAAACATTTTATTTATTGAGAGAGAGAGAGAGAAAGCACGCATACAAGCTGGGGAGAGGCGGAGGGAGAGAGAATCCCAAGCAGGCTCTACACCCAGCGCAGAGCCCAATGCAGGGCTTGATCCCACAACCCTGTGTTCATGACCCGAGGCAAAATCAAGAGTCAGACACTTAACAGACCCAGGCACCTCAGGCATGGTATCTGCCTTTAAGAAGCTCATGTTTCTGCTAAAGGAACTGTGCATGACCAAACCTTCAATTAGGTGATAGTT
>NW_023255316.1:0-1610 GCF_002007445.2 Ailuropoda melanoleuca
CTCTTCCACGGTTTAATTTTTTGCCAGAAACATGTGATGCTCTTAAAAGGTAAATGATTAGTGAATCGAGACGAGGGGGACGAGCAGGACAGAGACAGGTCACGACGCCTCTGAGGGAGGTGAGTGGCGCCTGGCCATGGGCTGAGCCGGACTTCGGGGAGCAGGGCGAAGGTGGGAAGGCCATCGGAGGGCTTTGCGGGTAAGCAGCCCAGCCCCCNTCCGAGCTCTGTACCGCATCGGCAGTTCCTAAACTTCTTGGTCTCAGGACCAAAAAGGTCTCCGCCCTTTGCACTTAGAAACAGTGGAGGGAGGCAATTACTGGGTCATGGAGTTTCAGCTTGGGAAGCTGAAGAGATTTCTGGAGACAGACACTGGAGGGAGATGGCGGAGGCAGACAAGAAGCTACTTAACACCACTGAACTGTGCTCCCTTAAGAATGGTTCAAATTGTCAATAATGTCACGTGTATTTTCCTGCAACAGCAAACAAACACAAAAAATGTACTGATGACCCGAAAGAGGTTCTGTTCACACAGTTTGCATCCACTGATATTTACCATGTTAGGAATTAAAGGGGAGAAATTTAAAACAAGTATTAATTCATGTCATAAACACTATATATTAACAAAGATTTTTATGAAAAGTGACTGTGGGTGTTAAGGAGGGCACGTATCGCATGGTGCACTGGGTGTTACAAGCAAACAATGAATCCTGGAACGCGACATCAAAAACTAAGGATGTACTGTATGGTCACTAACAGAACAAAAAATTAAAAAAAAAGAAAAGCGACCGTATTTTCCAAACAAACAGAATTTAGAGGATATTGCCTGTAGCAATCTGCAAATTGTGTATAAATGACCCATTAAACTCTAAACACAGAAGGGAAGTCGCAAACTATAGCAGGAGCAGGGTTAGGCTAAGCTGGACACAATGCCAACACGCATCTGCAGTAGAACGGACAGAGGAACTGTGGGTTATTCGTACAATGGAACACGACCCACCTGGCACAAATGGCTTTGAGAGCATCTGTGGTGTCTGTCGTAAGTACTTCCTGACATACTCTCTTCAACTGGGCATAAACAGTGTCTCACTTACTCATACGTCACTTAACGGAATGCTGGTACCCAATGGGCATGTGAAGTTTGTGGAGTGGACCAAAAGTGTCCCTGGAGGCCTCCTCCAGAACTCCTTCTCAAACCTGAATTCGTCTGTAGGATGGAACCCCGCCCAGCGCTGATGAAACTCCGAACAGAACCCTCAGAGTCTCTGTAACCCATGCCCTGAGGTCAAGAGGAACGTGACTACATCCTTGCTCTCCCGTAAATGTTACAAAGCTCCATGACCTAAAGGGAAAAGTGGAGACACTGACCGGTTTATCTTGAGCGGCAGAGGAGATCCACTTCTCGCCACTGCTCTGGGGTCACCTGCCACAGACGCTTGGTATCCCCTTTGTCATCGGGCAGCTGGCACCCTCTCTCCTAATGGACCACTTCCAACCCACCATCGGATGAGACCACTGGGACTCTGAAGGCTGCTGCTATCACAGTCTGGCTCTCATCTCATCAAAGTCCTCTGGCTCCACTTACGTACCACTGACAAACCTACATAGGCA
>NW_023255317.1:0-341 GCF_002007445.2 Ailuropoda melanoleuca
TGCTTTTATAATTCTCCCAGGAGAACATGGCTGAAAAGGATCCAAAGGGAGACCTGAATTCCTCTCCATAAGTCGCCCATGTTAAGATAGGACAGCTACAAGAAAGGTTTTCCATAAGGCCTCAATCCCATTTTTATTTTGCTCTTGAATATGCTTCCCACAGTGAGAACGATCCTCAAGGGAGAAGGACTTTGCAAGTTGCACGTCTCCCTTTTTATGCTCCTCTTATCATCACGAGCAGCTATCTTCTTCAACGTATTTTACTTGTGTATTTTTAAAAATAATACTTTAAAAAAGAGGAGGAAGTGGGCTATTCTCTGCAGCACCTGGCATGCCCTTCA
>NW_023255317.1:613-12177 GCF_002007445.2 Ailuropoda melanoleuca
TACAAGAAAGGTTTTCCATAAGGCCTCAATCCCATTTTTATTTTGCTCTTGAATATGCTTCCCACAGTGAGAACGATCCTCAAGGGAGAAGGACTTTGCAAGTTGCACGTCTCCCTTTTTATGCTCCTCTTATCATCACGAGCAGCTATCTTCTTCAACGTATTTTACTTGTGTATTTTTAAAAATAATACTTTAAAAAAGAGGAGGAAGTGGGCTATTCTCTGCAGCACCTGGCATGCCCTTCAAGCTGACTTTGAAAGGTGATTAATTACAGCGGTGTCTGTTCCGTTTCAAAAGTTCAAATTAAATGTACTTCAAAACTCTTATTAAAGGGAATCTATTTTCCACACCTGTCACTTATGAGAAGGGCTGATTCAAGTCAAAATTATGAAAGAGGGAACGCTAATCATTAGAACTGACACGCCCTACTCTGTTGAATGAAAGAATCTTCTAATAACCTTCGAGTGGCCCTGTCTTAAGCACTCAGTGACTAATTCTCCATGAGTTCTGTGCTTTCAGAATTGATGTAATTCAAAGGTGGAAAGGACTTGAGAGCCAAGAGGCCTGGAGCCATGAGGGGCCGCCAAGTCCTCAGGGAGAGGAGATAGTTGGCGAGTGCCCCGTGGTGCGTCCGTACTGTATCTGTTACGGCAGGAGTTGGCAAATGACACCAAGGGCCAAAGGCAGCTCCACGCCTGTTCTGGTAAATAAAGTTTTATTGGTACCCAGCCTCACCCATTCATTTACATATCCTCTGTGGCTGCTTTCACTCCATAGCCATGGAGTCGAGTAGTTGCCACAGAGACAGTAGGTCCTGCAAACCCCTCAAATAATTCACTCTGATTTTTATAGAAAAAGTGCCGAGCCCCATGTCTCTAGCACTGGCTGCCAGTCCTGGCCACACTCCAGACCTTCTCATCCCCAATCTTTCAGAAGGGGGTCCGGGACTCAGATTTGTAAACAACAAGGCGATTTTCACACTCTGCCAGGTGAAGAACCCTTGCATTACATCAGGCTGACTCTCAAGCATGTTATGTCGAAAGCACATTTCAGGTTGTAAGTGCATTTTCATACGGGATAGGGGCCTGGCTAAAGCCGAGTTTCGCTGCACAAAGCTTTGCCAGCACCAGAGTGCCCGGGAGGGCCTGTTAGAACTTCCTGCCGGCGCCATGCCCCGAGATGCTGATGAGGAGGCCTGGAGGGAGGCCTGGAGAATAGGCATTTCTAACCAGCTCGCTGGTGGTGCGGACGCTGCCGGCCCGTGACCACTGACCACTCTGCAGCGCACTGACTTCCATCGAAAGGGCTCGTCCCTCTAACCAGAGAAAGTCAAGTCCTGGGAGCCACAGGATGGGGTTGGGGATAGACTCATGGGCCGACCGCTGGGCATGCTGCAGCCCACACTGAAAAGCCTCACTCCTCTGCTCCGATCCCCCTTGTCCTTCCCTCCTCCACCCCCTCTAGAAGACTCGAAATCAGGCCATTCTCGCTCCGGATCTCCACTCCTGTATAGGTTTTTTTCATTGTGTTTTTTAAATTTCCTAGAGACTGTTTTGGGGCTTAGTAACTGTATTTTGAATGGAGAGAAGCGGGATGGTGGGTCAGAGTTTCAGGAATAAAAGGAAACTTTCTATGTTGCAAAGTAGCTCAGAAACTCAGATGTTGAATAAATATTTGTGGCAACAATGAGTGTGAAAACACACAATGATGAAAAGGCAACAGAGACAGGCAAGACAGAGGGCCTTGGAACCACAAAAATGACTTTATTTTGAACCACAAAGCAACAGCAATGGCGAGAATGGTCCAGGCCACGGGTGTGGCCGCCGGAAGCCAGTACCAGGGGCTGCATTTGTTCCCGTGAGAGGAGCGGCCTACAGAGTCAGCGTGGCATTTCCAAACTAAGCCAGCCACATCCAGATCTTCGTGACACCGATGCCCACATTCCCATTTACACAGGCTTGGACTGCTTTTCAGACTGCAAGTTTTTATAATGGTTTTTTAAGTGAAGGAGCCACTGCTGTGAAGGTTTTGCAGTGAAGTGTCCCCTTTTCTTTGCTTTTTGATATATCAGGCATTGAATCAATTACAGGAACAGTAAAACATACTCGTGAGAGTTTTGCTTTAAAGAGCCCCAAAGAACAAGTCTCTCCCCCACAGCACCACTGATATTTGGCCCGGGTCGTTCTTGGTTGTGGGCGGGAGGCGGGCTGGGCTGTGTGCTGGGGATGTTGAGGAACATCTCTGGTCTCTACCCGCTGGACACCAATAGCACCCTCTCCCAAGTTGGGGCAACCAAAAACGACTCCACACATTTCCAAATCGCCCTTGTTGAGTAGCACAATTTCAAAAAACATCCTCCTGCCCCCATCATCGTGGTCTTTGTCTCCTTTGTAACATTTTGTTAAGGGTGGACCAGATCATCAACTTCCCAACACCAAAAGCACGGGTATGCGAGCGTACACACAGGTGTCTCTTCAGGCACCGCGTATGTGTCTGGAGCCGAAACGGAGTCCCCCGTTCACTGGACGGCGCTGGTTCAGTTCCTTGGGAAGTTTAGGGTCCATTATCTCAGTACCGTGATAAACTGCCCATTCGTCATCAGGCCATTTCCTCTTCTCCAGCAGGAATCATCAATATTTGCAGTCAGTTTTTGAAGTCTTTTTTTTTTTTTTCATGCTGGGAAGAAAATCTTCACCCACACCCATTCTCCTCTTAATCCATTTGGATTCCTACTCGCATCATATGGCCAGCCACTTTTGACACTGGATCCAGGTTTCTTCATTTGTATCCACCAGGAAGGGAGGTACCATGTTTCTGAGTTCTGTTATGAAGACTGGCTATAGAATTTTTGAGGCCCAGCACAAAACGAAGATGCAGGCCCCCTATTCAAAAATTACTAAGAATTTCAAGATGGCAACAGCACCTCTTCACACACCCACGACGTCAGACCTGGCAGCCTTGGCGCCGCATCAATTTGGCTGTTATTAATGTAACTGGCACTGCCATCTCTTTCTCCCGTGCCGCAATGCTGCCTGTGAAGTAAGGACCTCGAAAACAAAATACTGTGACCCCAGTCCACTTAAAGAATTGTACTGCAGTAAATGTTTATAGCGTATATTTTTTTAGACTTTCCAAAAAAAAAATCCACGGAAATCTTTTCTACATTATTACCGTAATGAAAGTAAACACTGTGGCCTTTCACCATATACATATTTTCCTGTAAATATGACAACATGGAAATAGTAACTGCTACTACCCACAAGGTTTTTAAGTTAGCAAAGAGTGAGACTTCCACAACCAAATTGTAACATAATCCCTCTTGTCCTTATAAAAATAGCCAAACATAAACTAAATGGCTTGCAGTGACAATCTGAGTAGTAACTTCTTTATACTGAAAAACATTATATTCATGGAAATATTGTCCTCGTAAATGCTTTACATTAACATCATAAGGCGTTTACTGGTACCTGGCGACCATGATTTTAAAAACTCAGCAGCTGAGTTTTAGACCCTTTTATTTAAAACCTGTTAGTGTACAAAGTGCATTAAAATATCTGTTATCCAGCTACCAAAAACAGCATGTAAAAATTACAACCCTTTCAGTTTGTTTAGGGGAGGCAAATACACATTGTTTTTATACTGTAAAAAAAAAAATTAAGTTTCCAGAGAATGATTAATTTTTTTTCCATTGAGGTGTCCATCTTTTAGATGTGAAATTGTCCTAAGTAGCTATCAAAATATTCATCTGGGTATAAATAATATAGTAAATATATAAACTCTATCTGTTAAGAAAAAGGAGAGCATCTGCCGGTGAAGAGGACAGAAGTGTGCATGACGCAGCTCATGGGGTCCGGGCTGGGACTCACATAGCGCGATGCTGAAACAGCGGGTCTATGGACGGATCTCAGGGAGACAATTGGTTGATTTGGTTAAAAACAAAATTGCTAAAAACAATGCCTAAATCCGTCAGTCCTTTCAGTCAAAATGGCCAACCCAGTAGCTCAGATAAATATTTTAGCAAATGAAATGACTTAAAGATGTCACGCCCTTCGTCAAGATAGAACCAATGCCGGATTCCAGTCCAAGTCCAAGGACTGCTTAAGAGCGCCTTACTTCATGGACCATTCCGTCTTACCACATCAGCATGCCCAGAATCCCACCTGACACTCTACTAGCAGGTTCTATTACTGGGTTCCAGCATGGGAATACTGAGTTTGATTTTCTTGGGGTTTTTTTGTTTTGTTTTGTTCTTTTTTTGTTTTGCTTTTTTGTTTTTGTTTTACAACTCTATAGTGAACTATACTAGAATACAGAGGGACCTCTACATCTTTCAAGATGTGTTTAATAAAAGTCTGTTTATAACTTTTGAGGCACATATACTAGTAAAGAATACTTTATGCAATGTCCCTTTTCATTACTAACTCATAATATTAAGTGTTTTCAGGTGAGTCATATTTGGATGCGGTAGAGACAGTCAAGGTCATGTATTGATGTCCCGGAGAGCAAAGTCAATCCGAAGTGGTGCTGCCATTTGTAACAGAAAATGTTTACTTCCTCAGCCCCAGCAACAAAAGAAAAATGATTTGGGGGAGAGGGAGACAGGACAGCTATTAAATGTAGTAAAGCAATGTCACAGGCCTGTAGAAACCTTTAGAAGGAAGAATGAAATAGATTTAGGTCATGAAACAGAACCCTACTTCTGATCAAAGACAAATCAGCCTCTGACATTTTGAATAATCAGTAGGATTCAAAGTGACTATTTTCAATGACAAGCTCGTTCTTAACGTTCTCCCAGAATCCTGAATCCTGGGAAAGGTTAGGCCACACATGGCCAGAGGCTTCAGAACCTTTTTATCCAGAGTGAGCCCACCAGCCATCGGAAGGTGACTAAAGATTGGGCCATGGCGGATTCCAAGCTCCCAAGTCAATTCTTTCCACTCTCCCTCTTGCTCTCCATCTTAGTTGATCCAAGGTGGTTTTGACATCACACTTAAAACACTTCAAAATAAAGCAGACCCTAGGCCCATTTGCTGCCCTACTAGGTTCAAAACTATTTTTTTTATTTTTAAGGAAACTGATATTCTGTTATGCACTGTCGAGGTGACAGGACCCACAACAGGATCAGTATGAGATATGATGTTGTGAGAAGGTGAGTAAGCATACAAAACTACAAAAGATTTTTCTCAAGCCCACAGACCGTGATGACACAAAGGTTGCTGTAAAGAGCTGGTAAACTTCTGGGCCTCTTAATGTGCAAAACCAAATAACGCCTAAGAGTTGTAATTTCGGTTATGTTTCTTTTATAAATAATCTATAAATTTTCCTNGCCCTACTAGGTTCAAAACTATTTTTTTTTTATTTTTAAGGAAACTGGTATTCTGTTATGCACTGTCGAGGTGACAGGACCCACAACAGGATCAGTATGAGATATGATGTTGTGAGAAGGTGAGTAAGCATACAAAACTACAAAAGATTTTTCTCAAGCCCACAGACCGTGATGACACAAAGGTTGCTGTAAAGAGCTGGTAAACTTCTGGGCCTCTTAATGTGCAAAACCAAATAACGTCTAAGAGTTGTAATTTCGGTTATGTTTCTTTTATAAATAATCTATAAATTTTCCTAAAAATACAGGAAAAATTTAAAGAAATTATTAAAGCATGTACTTAATACAAAAGACAGTAAAAGGGGAGAATCGCCTATTTTGAGTCCTATCCTAGCCGATATTTTCTGGACACTTTTTGGCGACATTTAATCACACTCTGGAAGCCTGTGCTTTCTCCGTCCCTGAAATGGTGGCCACGACCCTTTGTATTCCCCAGAAAGCAGCTCCACGTGGCCAGGTGCTCACGGCAGCTGCTCTGTGCAGTCCAGATGGTCTGGGATTGGAAGGCCAGTTATAATGGTCAAGCAGTTGTTCCACACTGTGAAGGTGGGGCACACAGGCTGTTGAGAAGGTGATGTCAAAGGTGTAGAGGTGGATGGAGTTCAAAGCATCGTAGAAGGCGATGGAACCATTGTCATAGTCCAGCAGGATGCCGACGCGCCGGAGGTGGGGGGCTGGCTCGATGGGGGTTTCCTTACTGTTGTGTCTCACCACCCAGTTATTGTGACAGCGGCACAGTGCCCAAGAAGCAGAGTTCTTCCCAATCCACTCATGCTTCGGGGCCGATTTGTAAGCAAGGCCGATGGCATACCTGTGCAAACAGAACAGTGACGACAAAACCATGAGGCGGGCGGCACACGGATGCTATCTCCTTTCTCTGGTTTTCAGGGGTCACGAAAACATGATTTTCTGTTTTCCCTGCTCATTCTTCAGTGAAAGCTTGGCAAAGACCCTGACACCAGTGTTCCTCGTCGCCTTCCTCCCAAACATACCACGGGCACACATGGGCCGTTGTATTTACTCATATTCCTGTTTTTAGTTCAGATATTACAAGAGAATTTGAACTTTGTGCCTCACTACCTTTTGTTTTGTTTTTTTACAGTCATCAAGACCCACACAATGAATTCTCTAGACCAGCGCTATCCCACAGAAGTTTCTACAATGAGTGAAATGTTTTCCTCGGTTCAATATGGTAGCCACGAGCCACATGTGACTACTGGGTGTTTGAACTGTGGCTGCAGAGACCGAGGAACCAGACTTTAAATTTAGTTAATTTTAATTAAGTTAAATGATTTAAATTAATTGCATGTGGCCCAGGACTACCATATTGGACAGCACAACCCTAGACTTCTCCTTTTGGCATACTTTGAATTTTTTGACTGACCCCATGTCTGTCATTTTCCATGACTTTGAGTACACTTTGCAATAGGTAAGCATGGAGAATGGTTTTCATTTCCCGGAGAAGTTCCTCGTCCTCTCCTAGCCGGGTTCCTGATCTACAACACAGGGACAATGACAGTCTCCACCTCGGACGGTGATTTTGAGGAGCAAAGGAACGAATATGTGTAAAATCTGGGGCACAAGGTGTGGCAAGGAATCTTGGGTAACTGTTGTTTTATCATCTTTGCCCAATGCCACATTACTAATAAGTAACAGAATCAGAATTTGAACCTGCGGTGACTCAAAAGGCCACAAACTTAACACTCTGATCCCTTCCTCCACCAAACAGTATGTGACTCATCACTGCCAAGAGCCCTTCTGATTACATTTCCTACTGTTTTTTAAAATTCTGAATGTCTTTGAGAGATGGATATCCCGATTACTCTAAATGTACTCTCAGCTACTCAAAAAAGTTAAGAATTCTTTCTACAGTGTTCGAAGCTCCTTAATCTCTTTTTGCCCTGCTGAGGCATGCCTCCATAACATTTGCAGTATTTCAGTGATTAAGATAAGCAAAACCCATCATTCTTAATAAAGAGTAAATGATTCAGAGCTCAATCTTTACTATGTTATAGCAGAAACCAGTCTAAGTGGATACTGACATATGATACCTTATCCAGTGCAGAGAGAAAAAAACTCCATTGGTCTTTGATAAAACATTATTTTTTTTTAAATCGCATGTTGGATTTAAAACACAATCACTTTAAGAGTGGTATGTTTAAAAAAAATGAATAGAACATGCTATCACTGAATTTAAAAAGAGGATGGAATTACTGATCCTCAGTTAAGCCTCGTGTACCAGCCTGTCTGTCATCAACTTGGGCCTCCTCTCCTCCTTCTGGCCAATCCTGTTCTGCATCGTGGGGAGAATAGTGGGGTTGCATTTCCCAGAGTCCTTTTCCAGTGGGAGTCTGGGTCAGGTCCTGCCACTGCGATGGCTCTGCACAAGATCCAGAAGTTCTAAGAGGTGGGGAAACACTCTTTTCCAGATGGCAGACAGACAGACACTTTGGAAAGGTTTTGAGTATCTGCCCCAACGATGTTCTCTATGCCCCCCAGACAGTATTTCCATTTTTCAGATACTGTGGAACCTGCATTTCCATCACAAAATAGCCACGTCTGTATTGTTTCCTTCTTGTTTCTGAGCACCAGTTTTATTTCGTATCAAGGGACTCTGACATTTACTTCCCATTTGAACCTTAACTGAACCTGCTATGAAGCAGCTGTGGCAGGCAGGGCCGACTTCATTTAGCAAATGGGAGAACACAGAGAAGGTTACAATTAGGAGCAGGATCCAGAATCTCATCCCCTCCCGCTTGACTTGTGGCCCAGGCATCTTTGTGTGAACCCATGTTTAGTTAACATCATTTCCTAAAACACCCAGTGCACATTAACAGCATTAGAGAGTAAGAAAATAACTCCATGTATAGTCCATTAAGCAAAGGAAAATACCATTATGTTATCATTAATCTGTAAAACCATGTACGTATTTCCATTGAGCTTGAAAAGTGCAGGCAGAAGGTAATGTTCCATTAAGTTACGCAGTGAGATTTGGAGAATTCAAAAAGTATAAAAATTATGTTTCTCAGAGCCATGCTAACATGCCCCATTGCAGGGGTCATAACGTACACGCTAATTAAAGTCAGGACTATATTTCATGAGAAAATGGATGGTCATTAGCTGGTGCGAATCAAGGCGCCCCAAGCATTTGATCACATGGGTCACCCCTTCCCCTCTAACACCTCCCAGGAAATGTTCAACTACTTTCAACATGAGATGTTTTCTGAAATTGACACAATCCGGTGTGTAAAGATCTAAAGTGTGGCGATTAATTTTAGAATTCTTCCCCCCTCCTGAGCTGGTTTTGACATCTGGAGGGTGTTTTCAAGGTAATACTGACCCGTGTTTATGTAACTGAAGTGGTCTGGTGGAATTTTCCCACACCATTCATCAATGTGAATGAGATCATAATGATCGGGTATCATTTATCATAAATAATTATTAATGGGGTTGTAATTATTTAGACACTGGATTCTATCCCAGATTAATACAGCACGTTAATTAACTAGAAATGTTTGCTCCTTTGCACCTGCAAAAATTCATCGTATTTTCCTTCGGGCTTTTATCTTGCCCCAGTGCAGCTAAAAACTGTAAATGCCACCTTGGCCCAGAGCCAAGTGGGGCGGAAGGATTTGTCCTCCATCCTCTGGCAGGATGTTGGAACAGGAAAATATTCTGGGCCAACAGAATTGCGAGGATCACAACAGAAGAAAACCTCCTCGCCTGGCCGATGTAGGTACTGTTCTGGGGAGAAAGGAGACATCCTAGCCTCTGATTTCACTTTTGAGATCTCAGTGGGCTTGCACCAACACTGTACGGGACTTGAGACACAGTAAGTGTCTTAGCATCCTTATCTAAAACACAACACTGTTACGATACTCCTCGTTTCCGGTTAGTTGTGCGGTGTTTCTTTTCAAGCACACCACCGTACGTCCAGAAGAGGAATTATCATGTTTCAAAAACAGAGCATGGTGCTTCAGAGCAGAAACCAGCCAATGTAACCCACAGGCCGAATGTGGCCCTCTGCTGATTTTTATAAATAAAGTTTTCTTTGTGCAAGGCCACGCCCTGTCACGGACACACGGTCTGTGGCTGCTTTCCCACTACAACGAGAGAGTTGAGTAGTCGGGATAAAAATCATCTGGCCTGCCAAACCAGCAACACTGGCTCTCTGCCCTTTACAGAAAGGTTTGTGAAGCTTTGGGTCAGAGCTTGCGCCCTGACTGCAGACTTCCTAGCCCTAGCACCTGCCTCTGGGGGGCTGTTAAGATGAATGAATGAGTTAACATCTATAGGATGCTTAGACCAGCGCCCGGCACACCATTCTGCTAGATGAGGGCTGGTTAAATAAAAAAGCGCACAAGTGCACAGGTGCCTGTGAGCCAGCCAGCCAGAGGAAGGGCTGCAGTGTGTGGCTGAGGGATTGACAAGGTCAGCTTTGTGAGGTTCACTAGGCAAGGTTAGCTCATTCCAACGCAGACACGCACCCTGACCGACACGCTTGGGTTTCGAGAGTTCGCTGGGCTGAAGGCACGGCGCCGGATCGAACAGACCGTTGGAAAGGATTCCCAGCCTATGATCACTGCCTCAGCCCCTCAGCTCTTGACTATTTCCAGTCGTCGGCCCAGTCTAGAGTCACAAAACGTACAAGGCGACAGAAATTTGTTCTTTCAAATGACGAGGCGTGATGTTTTAGAGTAGGAATCGGCAAACATTTTCGGTTAGGGGCTGGAGCGTTAATATTTTCAGCTTTGCGGATCACAGGGTTCTGTTTTAACCGCCCAACTGTGCCGTGTGGCTCAAAGACAGCCATAGGCAGGCAATGTGGGAAAGAATGGACATGGCTGTGTTCCCATAACACTTTATTTACAAAAACAGGCACCGGGCCAGGTCTGGCCCTCTGGCTGTAAGAGCAGTGAGCATACCAGCTGTTAGGGACCAGGACTCTAGCATCTCAGCTGCAATTCTTGCTGTAAATTAAAAAAAAAAAAAGGATGGACTTAAAACGAGCTGTTTTTCTTACTGGCTGAATAGAAGATTAGAGGATCGTTTTGCACACACTCACCCCCTTCCTCTCACCTCCACGGGAGAGAGCTACTTCCCTAGACCAGCGGCTTTGGCTTTGCCTACGTGACTGGCTTTGGCCAACGAGAAGTTAGTAGACAGTGATGGAAGCAGGGGCTTGAAATGTGCCTGCTTAGCTGCGCCTGCGCTCTCGGGCTCCTTGAGAAAGACATGACCTGGGTGGCCCTCATGTCCAAGGAGGCTGAAGAGACACAAAGAACAGACCTAGATCCAACCTACAGCTTAGAGCAAAGCCCAGCCGAGATGAGCTTTGACAGTGAACCCACACACGGGGGTGGGGAGCGAGCCATCGGAAATGACTGTTGTGTGAAGCCACCGAGTCTCAGGGCGCTTGTTATGCACCAGTAGTGGTACAACAACAGACCGAAAGAGCTTTTCTGCATATTTTTCTTCAAGCTGGGCTCTGGAATAGATTAATGCTTTGACAAAGTACACAGTGAGATGTGCCTTTTTATAATTGGACGACGACAGATCATAGCCTACCATGTGCTCCCACTTATGACCACTTCCCAGTAATGCCGACCGCTATCAATGAACACATTTCCAGCTATGCCATAGCTCCCTTGGCTGGTGAAGCGTTCGGGCGTGTGGCTCTTTTTGGATGATGACTCATCACGTTCTACTGTCAAGTTATCGTGGGACACCTTCAGCTTTCGATGTGCAGATTTGGGGTCCAGTTTAAATGGCTGGCCTGGGAAGAAGTTTACAAAACAGAGAGAGGAAGAAGAGGGCTGTTTATTTCAACATGACCAACAATGTATTTTCAGAATCAGATTTTAAAAGCACAGTAAAACAGTGAATACGAACACGCCCCTGCCTTCATGAACTCCCAGTCCGTCAGTTCTGATACAAGGATCCCGAGCTGCTATGACTAATGATTCAACAGGAGCATGGGCGGGGATCAACCACGCCATGTGGCAGAAGCTACCTTCGGGGCTGGCTGGACACAAGCAGCTTAGGTACGTACCGGCTCAACAGCCTTCCCAAGTGAAGGAGGAAACGAAGACTCCGTTTTCAGCCATTCCCCAATTCGATCCAGCTTAAAATGTGGTTCATGCTCGGCAGACTTCACACCAGAAGCCAAAGAAACCAAGAT
>NW_023255317.1:12277-25170 GCF_002007445.2 Ailuropoda melanoleuca
AATTCGATCCAGCTTAAAATGTGGTTCATGCTCGGCAGACTTCACACCAGAAGCCAAAGAAACCAAGATTGTAGATTTTGACATAAAGGCTTTACGTTCTTTTGAAACTGTTGCAAATTACAAATGATTCTCATGAGCTCAGAATGACTAAAAAAAAGGTGCATTTTTCAGCCCACAACAAGATCAGGAAAAAGAATGTGTTCAGAACACCTGGGGATTGTACTCCAGAGTTTGTTGATGGATATATATATATATATATATATATATATATCCCTATTTCATTATTCACATTTGTGTTTTGAAGATCTCTCTAGATACAATTTTGAAGATTTATATATATAATATATATTTGTGTTTTGAAGATTGAACCATTAGAAAATCTTGGCAGAGTCACCTCTGAACATCTTGTCATAGCTGTTACTTCTCTGAGAATGGAACACTGGTCTGGAGGACTGCCTGCCATTCGACACCACATCAGTGTTAAAAGGCAGGAAATGAGTTAGAGAGGCTGCAAATACCACGATATCCCAAAGCCCCCTGGCCACAGCCATGGGTGCAGTTGGTAGGTCCGCCCTCAGGCAGCCGGTGGAAAGAGTCTGGTACATTGGCTGGGGCAATCCACGACGCTGGCTGTGACAGTGGCACGGAGAGCACGGGGCAATGAGTGTTACATCATGTCCAGGGAGGCCAGAGGATTTACAGCTGCCACCTGGGTACAAACATGACACTGGCACCTCTCAAATCCTTTCTGTTAGAACAGGGGCCAGCATAACTTTCTCGTAAGAGGCCAGATAGATATTTTCAGCTCTGCTGGCCGTGTGGTCTTTTCTGTGGCCGTTTAACTCTGCTGCTGCAGCCCAGAAGCGGCCAGAGACGGGAGGGAAACGGATGGGTGTGGCTGTGTGCCAACAAAGCTTTATTTATAAAAACAGGCAGCCAGATTTGGCTGCTGGGCTGGATCATCTGCTGACCCGTTTTAGATTTCTATCCACATCACAGGGAAGCTTAAAGGGGGAGCTGAGAAAAGGCTTCAAGTGTGGATCAGGGTACGGACATTCTCCGAGGCTCTAAGAGCTACTGGATTACATGCAGAGTTTAAATTTCAGCTTGTCTTGTGAAACACAAATGTCCTCAGGAATGATCCCACCAGCAACTATTAGGGATAGAGTATGAACTAAGGCAAGAAGAGTATGAAGATAGTTTTGTTTAAAATATTTCACTTTTTTGGGGCGCCTGGGTGGCACAGCGGTTGAGCGTCTGCCTTCGGCTCAGGGCGTGATCCCGGCGTTATGGGATCGAGCCCCACATCAGGCTCCTCTGCTGTGAGCCTGCCTCTTCCTCTCCCACTCCCCCTGCTTGTGTTCCCTCTCTCGCTGGCTGTCTCTATCTCTGTCAAATAAATAAATAAATAAAATCTTAAAAAAAAATAAAATAAAATAAAGTATTTCACTTTTTAAAGGTGGAAGAGAGAACGCATGTAAAACCAAGTGGACATTAGCAGGCAGACCAGGGAGGAGTTTCATAGAGGCAGCCATCACCGAAGAGCAGGGCTGTGTGCTGCCTGCCCTTCTTCCAGTGAGGAATATCAGAATGGTATAGCCGTCAGGAAGACTGGCCTCAAAATGAGGTGAGATGTACCCCTTCTCGCCTCAACTCACACCCTCACCTACACATGCATGGAGTAGGGTCACGTCAGCTTAGGTCAGGCCCAACCCCAACCCCTGCATCCTCAGCGAGCAAATTCCACCTGAGCCTCAGATGTGTTTCTCAAACGCACCATCACCTACTCTGTCCAAGTTCAAGGCTTTTGCTTCAATGATGACAAATTAGTTCAAGGACCAAATTAATCATTTACTAAAGAATTCAATTCGTTGTAATATTGTGCACATAGGAGTTTGGCAAACTGCAGCCTGCAGGCCAAATCCAGCATACTGCCTGTGTTTGTCAATAAAGTTTTATTGAAACACGGGAACACCCATTCACTTCCGTGTAATCTATGGCTGCTTTTGCACTGCACGGGCAGAGGTGAATAAGAGTGGATGGCGACCAAGACCATCTGACATGCACAGCCTCAAATATTTACTCTTTGGCACACTGCAGAAAAAGTCTGCCAACTCCTCGTGTAAAACTTGATAACATCTGTTCAATAATTGCATGTCTAGAAATAGAGGATGACATTTCTGTCTACATGAAATGAATGCATCATCTTCAGTAAAACTGATGAAGCACAAATTAGATGTCTCAAAGATATATTCTACAGAATGAACCTCGGTGTACGTATTTACTTACTTTTTTCCTACTTAATCTATAAAAACATTTCCTTCTTTTACCAGCAGAAACATTGAGAGGAGAAATTAGCTTAATGTCTAAGCGTATGTGTCTTAAACACGTACGTCTGGAGTAAAATAAAGTTTTTTGAGCGCTGAAATGGAGGCTTTGGTTTAAGTGAGGGTGCTTCTGGAAAAGCAGCAAACTTCCCACTGACTCGGGGCAACTGTCTAACATGGCGCCATATCGACATACTCCAATTTGCTTTCTCTTGGGAGGTCCTATGCAAAGAGATTCCATGTTATAGAACACATTTCTAGATCAAAAATAGTAAAGAAAAAAGAGAGGATAAAAGAAAACACATGTGGGCAGAGACAGCGAGGGAGATGACAGTGTTACAAGACACATGTATGGGCCAGGTCTTCCTTTGTCGTGTCCTGTGTAGTGTGGGATGTTTCCCATCATCCCTGGCCTCTGACCATTAGATACCAGTAGCATCCACCCCAGTTATAACCACCAAAAATGTCTCCAGACATTGCTCAGTGTCCCTGGGGGGGTAAGGGGGGAGGGCAGAATTGCTTCTGACTGAGAACCACAGACCCAGACAGATATCTGGAGTAAACTAAAGAATTCCTGAAGAAAGAGTTCCTCATTTGCTCTTCTGCTAAGGAGAACAATTTGCACGTGCAGAGCCCCAATGACACGTCAGGCTTCATACATATATACGTGTTCTAATTCTCACAAGAACCCCTCCAGGATTATCTATTTTAAAAGTGAGTGGTCTGAAGTCGATGCAGGGAAGTCAATAGACTCACAGCCAACCCCATCGCCCCGCCCCGGCTCCTTACTTGCTTCTCGGGGCTGTCGGCGATGCCTGAGGCAGAGAGAAGGAAAAGAAAGGGGGACAGAGGTGCTGCTGAGCCCCCGGCACTTACTGTTTGTCTTCAACTTCCCAGGCTCGCTGCTGCGGCTGCCCGCCTGGTTGATGGCCTTGACGATGAAGATGTACTTGGTGCCGCTCTGCAGACCGTGGACCGTGTAGTGGTTCTGCTTGATGTTGGGCACGATCATCCAGCTATCGGCAGAGTTACACAGACCTGCGAAGCCAAGCAGACACTGTTTCTCAGGGAGCGCACTAATACACTGGCGCGAGCGACCTGTGTTTATCGTTATGTGTTCCTATCGTGTGCTCCAAACGGAAAAGCCCGTGAAGATACTACATCGCAGCTTCTGGTCCATAAACATGGCGGCAGCCAAGGCGGTCCTGTCTGGCACGTCGTGCGTGCGGTGCGTGCGTGAGGCGTCGTGAGGCACCGTGGTGAGACGGAAGCGGCCAGTTACCACTGGTTCCGCTCTCGGCCCCCTTGCCCCACGCTCAAGACGGTGATGGTTAAACTGGAGTCTGCTGAGTTCTGAGCCTCACAGCAGGTGCGAAGAGACCTGAACGGCGTAGGAGAAGTTGGCTGCACTCACGTAAATGCAGCAGATTGCTTTTGTGCCTCTTATTTTTCACCCTGCCCCAGACCCAGGCCTAAGTGGCTTTGCAGAGGCGGCTGGCATGTATTCCCTCGTGACATGGCTTTGGATCTGGCCATGTGATTTGCTCGGGCGATGGGCTGAGGCTGAAGTGGCGGGACGCCAGCTGCAAGAGTAGGCATTCCGAGGCCTCGAGAATTTCTGTTGACGCCTTGGGCCTCTGCCATTGCCAAGGGGAGAACATTCCCCGGAGAGTCTTCTCGTCTCAGCAGGATGAGAGAGACAGGGAACAGCTCTACTGCCCTGCCCCTGCAGGAGTGAGGCCAGCAGAGACTGGCCCAACTTCTGACAGGGGAGCTAAGAAAGGGATCATCAGGGCTGTTGGCGTCGCAGCCTTAGCGTGGCTGCAGTTAACCAACTTAGGAGGTGTGTCCCCAGGAGAAGCCTGGAGCAGTGGCACCCATGGGCAGCCCAGGGCCCAGGGCCCAGGGTAGCTCTTAGAAAAGCATGAACAGGGATTCGGGGACCAGCTGTGTTCCCTAGCATGGCTGGTTTCAGAGTACGGCAGGGCCGCTGCTGCAGGATGTGGGCTGGGGGGCAGGCTGAGGATTTACGAGGCTTGGAAGAACATGCAGGGAAAAGGAAGCCCATTTTGTTCTGCAGCTGGCTGATGCTGAAAACATCTCTTTGGTATTGGGCCCAGCTCTCCTCTCTCCACCCATCAATCTCCACTCTAAGAGAACCTTTTCCCAGCCCCCTGGTGACTGGCTGTCATGAAGTTTCCTGACTCTGGTGAATTTCCTTCACCAGTTCTTGGTAGAGGGCTGAGCCCCTCCACTTCCTGAGGGGCTCCAAACTCCCCCCACTCTTTCCCTTTCAGTGGATTTGCAAGTCAAAGGGTTAGTTCTTCTGATCTTGAGGCAACTTATACCTTACCGTAATCCCAAGAAGCAGTCCCTTAATCTCTCTTTGGTCTCACCTCTTTGAGAATCTAATAAAACGTTTCTATAGAAGGAAAGTCACATGCACAGATCCATACCAAGCCACAAATATTTGCATGGCATTCCAAGATATTCACAGCCCCATGACATCTGTCTTTGAATCCTACTAAATACTTTCTCCAACTTCTGAGTGAAACGTCGTTCATGCTAGTCTCACAGTTGAGAAGAACCTTAGAAGCATTTTGTCAAGTGTGAAACTTCACCTCATACGATTTGTACCTTGGGTGCACAGTCTTTTTAGACACTCTCCAGTGAGTCATATATATATAAACTCACACACGTATATAAACTCACAGGGTCAGGTCTGACCCTGTGAGTTTTCTAGCACCTCTTTTCATCTCCACCTGCGAACATTCCAACCAGCAGCGCCGCCAGAAGTGATAAAGCCAGCATAAAGCAAGGGAACAGTGGCAGACTCACGGAAGGGGTTGAATGTGTGCGCGCTCATGTTGGAGACGGAGCAGAAGGACTGAAGCACCATCCACCCCCACCCCCCCACCCCCAATTTTCCCCCAACTCTTAGCCCTCTGTTCTCCCACCCATTCTCACTCGTCCAAGACCCAGGAAAACATCCACCAGTGGTCCAGTAACACGGGACTCTCCTCATTACATTTCCCTTTTGCTACTTTTTCACCTTACCTTTTCCTTGACTGTAGCTGTAATAAGCTCAATGCTTCTGGATAGTGCCACGGCCAAATCATAGATTTGGATCCAACCAAAGAAGGGTCATTTTGAACTCGGAGCTCTGGGCCCCAAGAAGGCTGCGACTCACTTTAGATATTTAATCGTGATCTTACAACAGCAATAAAACAAAAACAATGAGGTTTTCAATTACCTAGGATAATCCACTCGTATTCCTAGACCTTTGTCAACAGCAGTCAAGCACGAATGAAAACAGGAACGGCATTCAGTAGAATCAAATGAGAATCCTATCAATGTCACTGCATTTACACTGTTCCCATTTAATTGCATATGTTGCAGTAAAATGACTATTGTGGTCAAAGAAAGCAAATGTAAAATGTTTCAATAAAACTTTACATCACTGAACAACCGCAAAGCTGGGCTTAATGTGGTGGGGGAATGCTTTCGGCGACATCATAAAGCAGATGTCCAAAATTGCTACAAACAGCAACTTGGCCTATAATCCAAAGCCTTAACCCAACAAAAAAGATTTAAGGTTTCAGAACACTTTTCCAAACAGAAAAGGGACCCTGACCATCCTGATTATTTTGAAGAGGTCGCTATTTTTTTTCCCTCAAACATTAAAGAACAAAAATGTTTATGGAGTAGTAAAATTTGATTGGATAGCTTTACACTGGGCCAATCTGCTCTCACGAACGCTATTTCTGTGGCGGCTTACCTTTCTGTTATTATTATTGCCAAGATAATAATTGAGAAGTTGATTAAAAATGCCAAGAAAGCAACATTGACCATTTTCTTCTGGGGGCTGGAGTAAGCGTCTCCGAACACACCGTTACTGCATTGCTAGTGTTGGTCCTGGGCCAGCACCTCATAACGTCTCGCATACGGTGCCAAGTGCCAGGCCTCTCTGCCTTGATACCCTACTGTGTTGGGGCCATTGACCAGGTTTTATGCATCTCTTTATGAAACACCCATGTAACCCTCCTGGACTGGAACTTCACTTTTCTCCAAATTCGTTTTCAGTCATCTTAGAGGGTATGCCGACACCCACCTTCTCTAATTCAGCTTCGAGTATTAAAACAACAATGGAACTTGGGAGATAATTAGTTCATAATGGAACTTAATTGAGTTTTTCAATTTTATACATTTTGTTCTCATTCACAATGGGTCAGAAGCATCTCCCTACATAATGCCGCTCATTACAAGAGCCTAATTACATTGGGGATTTCAGAGCAACTGTCATCTCGCAGTAAAACATTATGTATAAAACATTACGCAACACGGACACCCTTCAGAGANTACACCCTTCAGAGAGGCGGCATGCGGCTTCAAACGTCCTTTGTTTCTTCTACCAGATCGGACAGAAGTGAACATTCTTTCCCTTCTTCTCTGTAAAAACAGTATCTGTTTAATAACGCTCGTGAATGTTTTCAAAATGACTAAAATTAATTAAATACAGATAACTACCTCACCATGGAGACCTGGCGAAACGCATCTTTGGACTTTTGCTAATAATAAAAATAGGCTGCTGGGAAAAGGCCCCATTTAGGATTTTAAATGGTGCGCTGAAAGTAGTTTCAGAAAAAACATGAAAAATGTTGTAAAATTAAATACATATCTACTTATTAATAAGCAATTCATTAACATTGGTAGGCATAATTCCGTTAATAAAAATGCATAATAAAAACTGATAGTGTCATTAATTTTGCATTTTTGAATATATGAATTTGATTAGGGAGAGCCTTTTTATAAGATTAAAAGCTTCGCAGATATTATCTAATTCTCCTTCACTGAAGTCAGTTGTGGGCAATTAACTAGAATTTATTATGACAAGTGTAGGAACCGTGACCTACAGGCAGTTGAAGATTCCTAGTGGCACGAGGAGCTATGGCCAGTTTTGGGGCATTTTGTCTTCTAATTTTTGGTACAGTTTTACTATTAGCTCTTGTCATGCAATGTAACAACATCCGTAAAGGATATTCCTCCAAATGGTAAGACAGATGAACACACAACATTCAGGGATGGCCTTGCACGTGAAGATTGTGTAAAATGCCATCGTGTAGATAATCTTGGCTAATTTCACGACTGACCTTTATCCTAGGACCCAAAACAACAGCTTTTTAAAAAAAATGCAATGACGGGCGAGTGTAGTCCTATTTTTGTAGGAATCATAACCTTGAGTACCTCTATGCTAGCACTGTGGCAAGCACAGGGCTCAGACCTATACTTTCATTACCTCAACCATGCTAAGTTAAAACATTGCCTCTTCTTACAGACGAGGAAACAGATTTAGAGGATGTTAAATAATTTGTCCCAAATTATGGAGCTAGTGAGCTCCACAGTTGGGATTCAAATCCAGGTCTCTCTCGGCCACTAGAAATACGTGAAATAGTTAAGAAGAAAATAATTAGAAGATCTTTGCATCTCAATTGCCCTTTTATCTACATTTATTCTTTCACCGTTAGGACTTGATCCTGTAGGCCTCAGGACTTTACGATACTGGTTTAATGGGAGTTAAAGAGACAAACAGCTCTCGGTACTAACAAGCTGATGAGAGTACCCCAGTCGGATGGGCACCTGCAGTTTCCCTGATCTCCATCTGTCCTGGGAGCAATGGCCTTTTTGACTTGCATTAAATAAGTAAGGCCTGTCATCTTCGTGAAGTCATTCCCCTTTATTTTCTTGTGGCAACTGCTTCTGGGGAACAAAACACCATCTCTGGAATCACCGAGCATAGAGCTCTGAATTCAGGAGTGTCACTGCCAGTGGACTTCTGTAGGCATGGCCTTTTCTTGTCTATTCATTTGTCTTGTTTTGGTATTNTATGGCCTTTTCTCATCTATTCATTTGTCTTGTTTTGGTATTATTTTTCATGCCAACAGCACGGAAGCCAAGTCAGTCCCAGCTTAGCTACCTGAGAAACCCTAAGTTTCAGTCACTAGATCTCTTCTCTTCTTTTGGGGGATGGAAGGAAAAATGGGAATGAGTCAGGGTTCTAGAGCGGATCGCCTTCCAGCTCCACGTCCTCGCTCCTCGCCTACCTATACTCTTAGCCCTGGAGCCTCGCAGGCCCTCGTATTCTAACTCTGGGCTCGCCTGTGGGACTTGCTTTGGCCTCTGGCATATCAGCTAACAGGACAAAGGGGCTTGCAAAGCCCGTGTGCAAGTGGGCCTGTCCTTAACAGTCGTGCGCTGAGCTCACCAGGAGAACGTGCCCGCGCAGGACTGCAGGAGGGAGCCGTGCAGCAGCCAGCAGCTCAAGTCCACAGCCTGACCGTGACGGAGCCTCACCAAGGTCAGCGGGACCAGCAGACCCCCACCTGATTGCAGACACACAGGCAATACATGCTTATTGTTATAGGCTACTTAGGTTCTGTGGTTGTTGGCTGTTCAGCCAAAGCCAACTGATACAAGGGCCTGCCAGTCCAGGCCAAGGCTCTACGCACTGTCCAAATGCCCATAAAAATTCGATTCAAGACACTTCAGGAAATACATAACCATCTATGGCGGACACGCCCTTGAGTAGCCCCCATGATTTCCACTCCATACTGTTCATGACTTTGTGTAATATGTCCTCCTTGAGGGTAGGCAAGACCTGTGACCTGCTTCTAACCAACAGAATATGGCAAAGGACAAAAGTCCTGTCATCGTTCTCCCTCCTTGGTGGTACATCATATGGCAAAGGTGAAGGGAGTTTGCAAATGTACTTAAGGTCCCTGATCGGTTGTTTCTGAGTTAATCAAAAGAAAGATTATTCTGGCTGGAAAAAGCAAGGTAAAGAACTATATTTGGCATGCTACCTTTTGTGAACCTAAAAAATGTATTTCTGGGTGTGTGTGAGTGTATGTCCATCTTTGTGTATTAACAGACTACCACAGGAAAGATGTGTGTGAGATGGAGCTGCTGCAGTGGGTAACTTTGGAATCAGAGTGGCTGCCATATTGGAAAACATCCAATTATCACTGTAGACATTTTATATATTATTACGTAGTGTTAATGCATTATTACTAAAAAGAAAGATACTAGGGAAATTACTATTTCTTCATGGTTTGTAGCGGGGCATGTAGAACTAGGGATGAAGAGCAAAACCAGAAGAATCCAAAATCCCGAAAGGAGAGCAAAATGATGCCAAACCCTTGAAACACCAGTGCTCCTTAGACCTGCCCCTAAAAGCACTTCAAATAGCTGAAGATAGTAATGGTGTTTCCCGGGGATATCGGTCAGAGGTGGAGCAGTCTTTCTGGAACTATCTTCTCCTTGCCTTCTTTGGTGCTAGTACCATTGGCAGGTCCCGGACATCTCTGCCTCCTCGAATTACTACGAACCTCCAAGTTCATNTTTACTACGAACCTCCACGTTCATGTCTCTGCTTCTAGTTTTGCCCTGTTCCACTCCATCCTCCCCAACACTGCCTGAGGGGGCTTCTAACCATATATCTGATCGCAGTGCTGCTCTGCGGGCCGCCCAAGCCCATAGGGAAAAATCCTACACCGTGTGGCCCAAGTGGCCCTCTGTGGTCTAGGTCTTTACTGTGGGTTAGTGTTAAGAGACTGATGATTAAGAACATGAGCTTTCTGGAACCAGACCTATATGGGTTTGAGTCCTGGTTCTATTTCTGTCTTCATTTCCCACTGTCTCCCCTTCCCCACTCAATTCTCTAGCCAGGCTTTAGTAGGGGATGTCTCAGAAAATGCCTTGCCACTCTGTCTCCACAGGTTGGCCCCCGATGATGTGGCTGCCTGGCATCCCCTTAACTCGCTGATATGTACCCGCTCTCTTTCAAAACTTAGTTAAACCATCACCTCCCCCGAGACGTTTTTGTTACACCCCCCCACTTCTGCCCTCTTACTCAGGTAGCCGGCCACAGGGGTTCGCAACATTTCGTGACTTTTCCCCCCCTTACACATTCTTGGAAAATGGTGAGATTTTAATAAAGGCTTCCAAAGCAGGCCAATTAAGGAGTGGAAGGTCCGAGGGTCGAGGAGGGAAGCCTGGGAAATGAGGACTAAGGCAGCTGGGGGTCCCTTTGTTGGTATGAGCCAGACATACTTCATTTACTCGGAGGTGGGGGTCTTCACACATTGCTCTTTCAATTAATCCTAAATCTAATTTCTTTTTTAAGCATCACATGCCTCAGAATTACTTGTGCTAGGAAAGAACGGTGTGGTTAAGGGAGAACAGGTGTATATAATAAAAGCACATTGAGTTGATACGGATTTATTCAAAACAATTCTTTGTTGAAAAGTGACTGCTATTCTACTCTATTCTGTTCCACTTTGACATGTTCTATTTCAATTTGCTAACGAAGTTTCAAACTTGCTCCCCTGAAAAGCCACTTCTTCTGGCCCTTTCCCATTTACTCAACTCAATTTGAATAACTGTGGGGGTACGGAGGAGAGAGTCCTTTGTTATCACCTCTGTGGCCAGCAACTGGGGCTATCTGAGATCATCAAATTGTCTCTGATACTGAATATCTCATGGGCCCCAGTGAAAGAAGGGCCTCTCTGTGTTTCAAGTCAGGTCTGAAATTCTTCCCAGGTGGGGGCCAATGACTAACATTTCAAATGATGCGCCTGCTCTCCTCCAAATGGGATGTGGTATTTGGCATTGCTTGGCTACCCATTTTATTAAATTCTTTTTTTACATTCTGAAATAACACTCAGAAAAGTACATAACACTAAATGTATGATATAATGACTAAACCATGTAACTCCCACCCGGAGAGTAGTTAACCCCACGAGCCCCCATATATTGCTTCCCAATGGTGNAAGTAGTTAACCCCATGAGCCCCCATATATTGCTTCCCAATGGTGCCACTCCCCTCCCATACCAGAAGTAACGATCATCTTTGCTTTTATTTATAGTTTTTATACCTATGTATGCATCTCTAAACAAAATAGTTTCGTTTTTTAAAGATTTACTTATTTGAGAGAGAGAGAGAGAGTTGCACATGTGCATGTGCGAGGGGAGGACGGGGGGGGCAGAAGGAGAAAGAATCTCAAGCAGGCTCTCCGCCGAGCGTGGAGCTCATCGTGGGGCTCGATCTCATGACGCTGAGACCATGACCTGAGCCAAAATCAAGAGTCAGACACCTAACCGACTGAGCCACCCAGGCACCCCACAACATAGTTTTCTTCTTTATCTTTAAATTATGAATGTATAAATAGATTCATACTGCATGTATTCTTTTGTTTCCTGCTTCTTTCTCTTAGCCGTATGTTTGTAAGACTCATCCGTGTGGTTTGCTAGAGATCGCTAATGTTCATCACTCTTTGGCCAGCTATTTTTGCTAGTATAGTACGAGTGAATGCTATCATCTTCTTGGTTAGGAAACGCAGCCAATACATACTGTGTATTCTTTCCTTCCTCGTCTTCCCTTGACACTTCAATTTAGAAATGCAATCTAACTGAAAACAGTCACCAAACAGAGAAATCGACAGGGGGTGTGATACTCACTAACAACGTTGGCTTGTCCGGTGAATATGGTGTACTGGAGCTCATAGGAAACCACACTGAATTCATCATCAGAGGTCCAGTGGACGGTGATGGTATCATAGGAAGCTGTGCAGAACTCTTCTGTAATCGTGGGAGGGTTGGGAGCTGTGGGGATCAAGAACGCTCATCAGTGGAGAAGCAGGCACCTCTGGGATATGTTTCAGAGGAGATGTGTACAGTCAAAGCAGGCCTTTCTACACAGGTCTGTCGGGCCCACTATCCCAGAGATGGTGACCCCAATCCAAAGAACGAGTGTTTGGTTGGCTGGTTGCTGCTNGCTCTTCTCTAATCGTGGGAGGGTTGGGAGCTGTGGGGATCAAGAACGCTCATCAGTGGAGAAGCAGGCACCTCTGGGATATGTTTCAGAGGAGATGTGTACAGTCAAAGCAGGCCTTTCTACACAGGTCTGTCGGGCCCACTATCCCAGAGATGGTGACCCCAATCCAAAGAACGAGTGTTTGGTTGGCTGGTTGCTGCTGTGATTGTTAAAAGGTAGTGTGACTTCCGCCAGCCAGTAGGGACTTATCGCTATTTATCGTGAAAGTATGTTTAGAAGGTTAAGCAAATAATACCCTTATCCATGAAAAAAAAATATTAAACAAAAANTATTAAACAAAAAGTAAACAAGATGAACTTTTGTGATTTCATCCACACTGGGGAGATGGTAAACTTTTCCAGTAAAGGACGAGGTGGTAAATATTTTAGCCTTTCCGGGCCATACGGTCTCTTTTGTACCTACTCAGCCCTGCTGCACTGTGAAGGCAGCCCTAGACAAGTCACACTCAAAGGGATGTGGGCAGGTTCCAGTAAAACTTTATTACAAAAACAGGCGAGGGCTAGATTTGGCCTATGAACCAAAGTTTGCCAACCTCTGAGCTTTGTGAGGTCACGTGTTTTTATATTCATACACCCAACGGGAAAAATATCAATGTTTGTTATCCTATATCAAACCAGTCAAATAATTGTATGAAAATCTTCTTTCATTAGATGTTTTGGTGCCTTATTTAAAAA
>NW_023255318.1:0-2013 GCF_002007445.2 Ailuropoda melanoleuca
GGCTATTTTAGTTAAGAGAAAATTAGACCAATACCCTCATCCTGGCACAAATGACCAGGGAATTATAACTTTGTCTGGACTTCTTTCTAATTGTTGTATTAAGGGGCAGTATGTCCTTTAAGGAAGCTGTTGGGGAAAGAAAAAAGAAGAAGAATCAAGGCTCTTTCAGATGTTACCTCTTGGGGCCTCCATGCTAGCTTCCATGAGAAAGCAAACAGCAGGAAGTGACTTCAAAAATTACTCTTANAAAATTACTCTTTTTTTTTAAAGATTTTATTTATTTATTTGACAGAGATAGAGACAGCCAGCAAGAGAGGGAACACAAGCAGGGGGAGTGGGAGAGGAAGAAGCAGGCTCCCAGCAGAGGAGCCTGATGTGGGGCTCGATCCCATAACACCGGGATCACGCCCTGAGCCGAAGGCAGACGCTTAACCACTGTGCCACCCAGGCGCCCCTCAAAATTACTCTTAAAGCCAGCACAGAGCTAGTTTCCTTTTACATATTTTGTACCCTGCTCCATAAATATTAACTTTTTCCTCCACAGTACTGCGTCAAATGTGAAAAATCAAGACTATCCATAGGGATTATGTATACGAGGATGAACTCATCAGGTGACTGCAAATCTAAGGGTCTATCTCTAATTGACATGAATAATAATGAGCATGATTAATGATGGTGTTTTCTGGCTACGTGTGCTAAGAGACAAGTCAGCACTGGCAGCAAAAAGCAGAGTGTCTAAAAGAGAGGCTCACTCTAAGCGTCCACCTCACAACCATCCAGATGAGATGCTGAACTGCCAGGCCAGCATCTGTCCCTTAGTGTTCTTTTCACACTCGAATGTTTCCTGCATTGGATCTCAGCACGGGGACCCTTATATGTTTTGAGCATAGAAGAGCATCGTGATAAAGTACTATTAGGGCTTANAGTTTTCTGGCTACATGTGCTAAGAGACAAGTCAGCACTGGCAGCAAAAAGCAGAGTGTCTAAAAGAGAGGCTCACTCTAAGCATCCACCTCACAACCATCCAGATGAGATGCTGAACTGCCAGGCCAGCATCTGTCCCTTAGTGTTCTTTTCACACTCGAATGTTTCCTGCATTGGATCTCAGCACGGGGACCCTTATATGTTTTGAGCATAGAAGAGCATCGTGATAAAATACTATTAGGGCTTATAATAACCTCTTGGTCAATGGGCTTCTCGGCCCAGTTTCCTGTGCTCTTAGTGAGGAAAATCAGAACTCTAGATGCTCTTCCCTCTAAAGGGGGAGAAAGCAGCTGATCTGAGGGGTCTGGCCCTTAGGAGTAAATGACTCTAACTGTGAGTGCTACAACTGAATGAAGAAAAGGAAATATTATAAGGACATACCAGTAACTTATTTAAGTCCTATGAAACTAGGCTAATCCAAAATCCTAGGAGGTGCAATGGAGGAAATATTCCTAAGTAGATGATAAATAAGGAGTTCCCCGAATAGAAGGAAAGAGGGGGGAAAGCCAGGCAGGTCAGTGCTCAAATCCCAGTTCAGATGTGTGGCAGCTTGGGTGACTCTCTTGCTCTCCTGGAGCC
Organism: Ailuropoda melanoleuca; assembly: GCF_002007445.2. Classification (NCBI taxonomy): domain Eukaryota; kingdom Metazoa; phylum Chordata; class Mammalia; order Carnivora; family Ursidae; genus Ailuropoda; species Ailuropoda melanoleuca. The sequence goes on from NW_023255318.1 coordinate 1,564, forward strand.
CATTTCCTCATCATCACACTCAATGCTACCTTCATCCCTGCCTCATCTGTCATTAGCCTCATCCCTACCTCAGCACCACCAGCAGACAGACACTGCCTTTATACAAAGGAAAAGCACCTCCTTGGGGAAGACAGCCCACAAAAGGCATAGCCCTACAGGGGCAAGGCTTGGCCAGCAGACTGCTTCTTTGTAGGAATAAAATGATGCCCTGTGTCCAGCTTAGTCCAGCCTGGAAGAGGCCACCATCTTGGTGCTCAGAGCCTAGGGTGGATGGCAGCTCCCCTCACCTCCTCAGGGAAGCCCACAGGCAGTGCACAGCTGTCCATCTGCCCAGCCTGACCCACTCTAAAGACNGGCCTGACCCACTTTAAAGACTTGCTCAGAGAATGGAACCAGGTCATGGGTATGGAGTGCCCTACCTAAGAACATTTGAGCTTATCTGTAACAAGA
>NW_023255319.1:0-3284 GCF_002007445.2 Ailuropoda melanoleuca
TATGTGAATACTGAGGGACTTCTCAATTCAGCGTCACCAACTTGCCCTCGCACTAAATAACAGCGATGATTTCCCTGCATGTTGCCAACATTAGATGTTTCTGGTATTACACAAAGTTTTATATGAATGCTTTTGACTCTAAATTTGATTCTGAGAGTCTTCTGACATCCTGATAGAATGGCTGAGTCTCATTTTGATAGGCATGCATGTGGGGAAGAGATTGGCCTGGGAATAATGATTTAATGCACATAAAAACCAGAGTCTAAGATTCCTCGTCACACTGTAAATGGGATTTCTGGGTGTTAAGGCTGTCAGCTCCTGGCCTCCGTACTTGCCCAACCATGGCCATCACTGAAGACATGTTCAATTTCCCTGAAGTCAACTGATCAAAGCACGGAATATTAAGGCTGGGAAGAAACATTAAAATGAAAAAAAAAAAACCCAAAATACGCTCCCCTATTTATATAAGTTGTTTTTAATTTAATGTTTATTATGTACTAGAAACTAGACTACATACCTTGTATCATCTCTTAATTTTCACTAGAAATGTACAAGACAGCTGGGTATAATAGTTTTTCTTAACAGATGAGAAGATGAGATCTTTGAAATTAAACAGCGTATCTAAGACCACAGCCTGGTGGATGGCAGAACAGGGACTCAGGAACTCAAACCCACTTTTTTCCGGCTCTGAAGCCCATGGTCTTATTCACTACTTAACACCAAGCATAATGCCTGGGTGGAAGCACAAGTCATGGTTATATACCCATTTTGCAGTCTTACTCTGGACAAAGTCTCCCTGTTTCTTGTCTCTGGACCCCAGTTTCCCCATAGGTAATGGGTGGGGATATACTGTGTCTAGTAACTATGCTTGCTGCATAAAATAAATCAATGAGCACAAGGTGGTTCTTTGAGAACCTTATATATTTCTGGATCACAAGACCTAGGAAGAGGCCTAGCTACTGGCAATCTCCATTAAAAAGATGTTTAAAACTAAGTGGTATGGGAGGAAGGGGGCAGCCCAATGCCTGAGGGATTCAAAGAAGGAATGCGGATGAGAAGCAGAGTTAACTTACAGTTCCGGGTAATCCAGGGGGACCTGCGGGACCAGCTTCACCCTGGATGAAAAAACGGAAAATAAATGACCATTAATCTTCCTGCCAATGCTGCTTATCCTGGGACACCTTTCCCCAGACAACAGAATCACCCATCCAGTATCTACCTTGACAGACAGGTAGACAGACAGATAGATTCCGAGTTATATTATATTTCAGACATAAGGAACTTTATGCTTTGAGAATAATCTAGGCAAACATGGGTAGCCATAGTTCACTTACACCACTCTACACTAGTCCACTGTGAATGTGGAAATAAAGGGATCCACTATCCAACTTCTCATTGAGGACACTTAGTTCCTGATACTAATAATGCAGCAAACATCCTTGCCCTGCGCCCTTGGGCAGACTCCATGAGCCCTGCCCCAGCCCGTGTGGACTGGGGATGGGCTCTTCTCAGGGGACCAAGGGGACAAATCTACATTCCTGTAAACAGCTTTCAACCTCAATCTACCATTTTATACATTATTTTACTTCACTGGGCTTGTTTACCTCTTTGCAAAACGACGATAAAAGTATACACAACTCACAGCATCACAGGGGCACTGACTGAGATCGTCTTCAGCAGGGGCCCAGGAAGGAGGAAATTGTTATACACCTGACCTGCGGGAAGGGAGCCGCTGGGCTGCTCCACGCAGGAGGAACCGCAGGAGGCAGACATGGCCCCATAGCCTGTCACTCCACATGTGCCACAGGATGCCAGGACACGTATGTCTGTGCCCATGTGTGTTCCAAGTGGCCCGGGGTTAGGTCTGTTGCAGGCCTTTCGTGCACAGTTAGTAAACGAATGAATAAAACTGGCTTAGAAAGGGACAAGGCCACTCTTAGTAAGCAACAATAGTATGATAAAATAGTTATATTGTTTCTATCTTATTCTATTTTTATACAGTATTTAATTTCAGTTAATGAGTTATGTTTTTATATGTATTAATTCATCTAGTCTCCACAGAAATGCCTACAACGCAGATACTCTGGTATTCCCATTTCAGAGATGAGGACAGTGATGCCTAATGTTCATTCACGTGCTCAAAGTCACCGCCAGCGCACGGCTGAGCCTGGCTTTAAACTCAGAATCCAAGCAGTGCTGCCTTCACTAAAGTCCCAGAGATTTAGAGATTTTTTTCAGAAAGAAAAACACTTTTCTCAGTGTTATTTGCATTACCCAATTTTACCTAATTATCCTCCTGACACTGACATCCTCATGTTCCAGAACCAATGTCAGTTAAACCAGTTCATCCCACATTAAAAAGTCCGAATAATCAAAGTTGAGCGTTTTCTGGTGATAAAGGAAATTTTCAACGTTTCAGGCGTCTGGGCCTTGCCCCTGGGCTCCCAGGGAAGCTATACTTCAACATTTGCCAACATCAAAATGACTCAGCAAAACTTCAAAGCATAGACCCTGTTTCCGCCCCAGCACACATTGTACATCTGCCTCGTTAACAAATAAAATAAAACAGAGTAACCAAAAGGGAATATTCCAAACTTCAAGATAAGAAAAACAATATAAAACCTCCCTGGTTCCCACAAGATGAAATTCAGACGGCCTTCCACGTACTGAAAACATAAGATAAAGCCTGTAACTTTCTGGAATGTCCTTCATCATGATGAACATATGTAATCCTGCCCCCAATGTTTCTTCCCTGGAGCAGTCTCTTCTTTGTGAAGATTGTACGTCTGGGCAGCTGTCCTAACTTGGGCTCAAATAAAACTCTTTTCCTTTCTTTTTAACAAATTTTAAAGAAAGGTTTGTTCCTTTGGTATCGACACCAGTGAATGTATGGCTGGTGTTGAATACCACCCAGAAATTAGAATACTGCCGTATTAAGGAGGAGAGGACTGGCGAAGAGACAGGTCTCCAATTCAGAGGGCCAGTATTAAGGAGAGGACTGGCAAAGAGACAGGTCTCCAATTCAGAGGGCCTAAAGACTGCCTTTAGCATTGCCGGGCGAGGCAGGAAACAGCAGGTGGAGCGGGGAAGACCCCTGATGGTCCTCTGCATGGCTGCAGATGACCTATGAGTCCTGGAGTTCGCTGGAGGATGGGTTCAGATCCCAGCTCTTCCATAAAAACCGGAACCCTTAGTAGCCCTTGCTAAGGAAGGAGAGGATTGTACCCACGTCCCAAGATGCCATGGGGGTAAAATGTTCATAGCTGGTGGGGGAGGAACAGACT
>NW_023255319.1:7993-10626 GCF_002007445.2 Ailuropoda melanoleuca
CTAAAACTGTGTGACCACCTGTCAGCTTCTATTCCCTCATCGGTAAAGTGGGGCAGAACCCTCCTCTACCCAGAGTGCTGTGAGCTGAAATGAAGAGGCTGTGCAAGTAATCAGAGCCTGGGACCCAGCGCCCCCCTCCCCAGCGTCCGCCACCCCCAGCATCCGCTGGCAATGATGCAGGCGAGGAGGAAACCAGGGGAGGCGTCTGGGCAGGGAGAATCAACTTATGCAAAACTCTTTATCCCGGCACATAGAGCACCTTGGGCAGGCCCCAGCATGGCCCTCCAGCCCCACCCCACGTCCACGCCGCGGTTAGCGTGTTGCGGGCTTCAAGGCTTCTCGGACCACAGGACGTTTGCACCTACTGCTCCTTCAGCCAGCAATGTGCTCTCCTCCTCCCTTTATCCGGCTGACTGTGGCCCATCCTTCAGGCCTTTGTTCAATGTCACATCTGCAAAGACCCCCCTTCCCCTCCACCACTCAAATATAAATTAGGTCCCCTTGTTATTCTCCCTGATTGTACCCTGCTCTTCCCTCTGCCGGCATTCACTAGAATTTGTCATGTATGTGCATCAGGGCCACCAGTGACTGGAGTCTGTCTCCCCAACCCTGCCAGTGCCCGACTCACGGCAGGTGCTCAAAAAAATAAGTGAATGGGCCGAAGGACATCATGGATTCTAGTCCAAAAACACAATGAAGTCAAAATAGGACAGAAACAAGCTTTTTCAAATACACCTTGCCTTCCATGTCCCCCAGTACTGGTCTCTTCTCCAGAAGAAACCACTGTTTTTCAGTTTAGTAAATTTTTCTATATATTTCCACATAATTATGAATATATAGAAACACATTAGGCCACAGTTTTGCACAAGAATTATACAAATATCATCAGTAAATACATGGTTATTTGTCCTTGTTGATATGGATAAACCCACATATTCTTCACAATAACTGTATTCCCTGCATCATGGATAAGAAAATTGGAGGCAGGTAAACGGCTTAACAAAGCTCCCACCACTCTTGAATGTGCAGCGGGAACCGGCCCCACCTGAGGGGCTCTGGAGGCCGTGCTGGTTTCTCTACACATCCTTCTTGAGCATGGGAATCTTTCCAACGCCACACACATTGCGTGTGTATACGAGTATGTGCCTATGCACGTGTGTGTATTTATAAACTAGGATTCCACGAAACAGATATTCGGTGGTTCACTTAATTCTATTATGTCATGTAGGCGGCCCTGTAATATTCCATTATAAACCAAACTACAACATACATCCTTGTGCATGCTTCAAATACACACAGTATAACTATTTCCCTGGGATAGATGCCTGGAAATTAAATTTCTAATCTAACAAGCACATACTCTATGATATGTGAATACTGAGGGACTTCTCAATTCAGCGTCACCAACTTGCCCTCGCACTAAATAACAGCGATGATTCCCCTGCATGTTGCCAACATTAGATGTTTCTGGTATTACACAAAGTTTTATATGAATGCTTTTGATTCTGAGAGTCTTCTGACATCCTGATAGAATGGCTGAGTCTCATTTTGATAGGCATGCATGTGGGGAAGAGATTGGCCTGGGAATAATGATTTAATGCACATAAAAACCAGAGTCTAAGATTCCTCGTCACACTGTAAATGGGATTTCTGGGTGTTAAGGCTGTCAGCTCCTGGCCTCCGTACTTGCCCAACCATGGCCATCACTGAAGACATGTTCAATTTCCCTGAAGTCAACTGATCAAAGCACGGAATATTAAGGCTGGGAAGAAACATTAAAATGAAAAAAAAAAAACCCAAAATACGCTCCCCTATTTATATAAGTTGTTTTTAATTTAATGTTTATTATGTACTAGAAACTAGACTACATACCTTGTATCATCTCTTAATTTTCACTAGAAATGTACAAGACAGCTGGGTATAATAGTTTTTCTTAACAGATGAGAAGATGAGATCTTTGAAATTAAACAGCGCATCTAAGACCGCAGTCTTAGATGGATGGCAGTCTGGTGGATGGCAGAACAGGACTCAGGAACTCAAACCCACTTTTTTCCGGCTCTGAAGCCCATGGTCTTATTCACTACTTAACACCAAGCATAATGCCTGGGTGGAAGCACAAGTCATGGTTATATACCCATTTTGCAGTCTTACTCTGGACAAAGTCTCCCTGTTTCTTGTCTCTGGACCCCAGTTTCCCCATAGGTAATGGGTGGGGATATACTGTGTCTAGTAACTATGCTTGCTGCAGAAAATAAATCAATGAGCACAAGGTGGTTCTTTGAGAACCTTATATATTTCTGGATCACAAGACCTAGGAAGAGGCCTAGCTACTGGCAATCTCCATTAAAAAGATGTTTAAAACTAAGTGGTATGGGAGGAAGGGGGCAGCCCAATGCCTGAGGGATTCAAAGAAGGAATGCGGATGAGAAGCAGAGTTAACTTACAGTTCCGGGTAATCCAGGGGGACCTGCGGGACCAGCTTCACCCTGGATGAAAAAACGGAAAATAAATGACCATTAATCTTCCTGCCAATGCTGCTTATCCTGGGACACCTTTCCCCAGACAACAGAATCACCCATCCAGTATCTACCTTGACAGACAGGTAGACAGACAGATAGATTCCGAGTTATATT
>NW_023255319.1:15001-16439 GCF_002007445.2 Ailuropoda melanoleuca
CTAAAACTGTGTGACCACCTGTCAGCTTCTATTCCCTCATCGGTAAAGTGGGGCAGAACCCTCCTCTACCCAGAGTGCTGTGAGCTGAAATGAAGAGGCTGTGCAAGTAATCAGAGCCTGGGACCCAGCGCCCCCCTCCCCAGCGTCCGCCACCCCCAGCATCCGCTGGCAATGATGCAGGCGAGGAGGAAACCAGGGGAGGCGTCTGGGCAGGGAGAATCAACTTATGCAAAACTCTTTATCCCGGCACATAGAGCACCTTGGGCAGGCCCCAGCATGGCCCTCCAGCCCCACCCCACGTCCACGCCGCGGTTAGCGTGTTGCGGGCTTCAAGGCTTCTCGGACCACAGGACGTTTGCACCTACTGCTCCTTCAGCCAGCAATGTGCTCTCCTCCTCCCTTTATCCGGCTGACTGTGGCCCATCCTTCAGGCCTTTGTTCAATGTCACATCTGCAAAGACCCCCCTTCCCCTCCACCACTCAAATATAAATTAGGTCCCCTTGTTATTCTCCCTGATTGTACCCTGCTCTTCCCTCTGCCGGCATTCACTAGAATTTGTCATGTATGTGCATCAGGGCCACCAGTGACTGGAGTCTGTCTCCCCAACCCTGCCAGTGCCCGACTCACGGCAGGTGCTCAAAAAAATAAGTGAATGGGCCGAAGGACATCATGGATTCTAGTCCAAAAACACAATGAAGTCAAAATAGGACAGAAACAAGCTTTTTCAAATACACCTTGCCTTCCATGTCCCCCAGTACTGGTCTCTTCTCCAGAAGAAACCACTGTTTTTCAGTTTAGTAAATTTTTCTATATATTTCCACATAATTATGAATATATAGAAACACATTAGGCCACAGTTTTGCACAAGAATTATACAAATATCATCAGTAAATACATGGTTATTTGTCCTTGTTGATATGGATAAACCCACATATTCTTCACAATAACTGTATTCCCTGCATCATGGATAAGAAAATTGGAGGCAGGTAAACGGCTTAACAAAGCTCCCACCACTCTTGAATGTGCAGCGGGAACCGGCCCCACCTGAGGGGCTCTGGAGGCCGTGCTGGTTTCTCTACACATCCTTCTTGAGCATGGGAATCTTTCCAACGCCACACACATTGCGTGTGTATACGAGTATGTGCCTATGCACGTGTGTGTATTTATAAACTAGGATTCCACGAAACAGATATTCGGTGGTTCACTTAATTCTATTATGTCATGTAGGCGGCCCTGTAATATTCCATTATAAACCAAACTACAACATACATCCTTGTGCATGCTTCAAATACACACAGTATAACTATTTCCCTGGGATAGATGCCTGGAAATGAAATTTCTAATCTAACAAGCACATACTCTATGATATGTGAATACTGAGGGACTTCTCAATTCAGCGTCACCAACTTGCCCTCGCACTAAATAACAGCGATGATT
>NW_023255320.1:0-1882 GCF_002007445.2 Ailuropoda melanoleuca
TGGGGGACATGTCCATAAAATGCCACCGTACCAGAAGAGGCCCTTCCAGCGCCATCTTGGATCCCAGTGGGTGCCATCTTGTCTCAGGATTTATGAGCCTAATGGCGACCACCTGCATAGGTCTAGCCGGGTCACCTGTGTGGCGGGGAAGGGTCACTTGTCCCACTGGAGCAGTTCACGTGACAACCGCTGAAATGGAAGTGTAGCCAGGACACTAGTCTCTCACTGAACCGGAAGTGGGGGTGGGTCACATGACGCCCGCGGAACCGGAAGTGGTGGCGAGTCACATGACTCCCTCCGAACTGGATGTAAGGGACAGGTCACAGGAGTGTTGCTGAACCAGAAGTGGGAACGGTTCACATGACTCCCACTGGACCGGAAGTGGGAGTGGATCACATGACCCACGCCCAACCAGATGTGGTCCCTCTGGCGCCATCTTGGATCCCGGTGGGTGCCATCTTGGCTCCAGGTGGCGCCATTTGGCTCAGTGCTTCATGAGCCTAGTTGGGAGCACCTCTGTAGGTCTAGGCAGGTCACTTGTCTGGCGCCAAATGTTCATTTGCCCCCTTGGGGCCGTCACGTGACAACCGCCGAACCCGAATTGGGGGACGGGTCATGTGACTGCGGCCGATTCGGAAGTGCGTGCGGGTCATGTGACCCCCGCCAAAACATAAGTGGGCCCTCCAGCACCATCTTTGATCCCGGCGGGTGCCTTCTTGGCTAGGGGGTGGTGACATTTTGGCTCGGGGCTTAATGAGCCTATTTGGGAGCACCTGGTGAACTCCCGGCGAGTCAGGTGAGCAAGGGGAGGATTACATGACCCCTGCCTCACCAGAAGTGGCCCGTCAGGTGCCATTTGGACCCGGCTGGCACCATTTTGGCTCGGGTTTTAATGAGCCCAATGGGGACCATCTGTGTATGTCTAGGCGGGTCACATGTGTGGCGGGGAAGGGTCGCTTGCCCCCCGTGGCAGGTCACATGACACCTGCCGAACAGGAAGTGGAGCCGGGACACGTGTCTCCCACAGAACCGGAAGTGGGGGCAGGTCACTTGACTCCCGCTGAACCGGAAGTGGCCCGTACGGCACCATCTTGGATCCCAGCTCGTGCCATCTTGGCTCGGGGCCTTATGAGCCTAATGGAGACCACCTGCATAGGTCTAGGTGGGTCACGTGTGTGGCAGGGAAGGGTCACTTGCCCCCTGGGGCGGGTCACGTGACACCTGCTGAACCGGAAGTGTTACCGGGTCACGTGACTCCCGCCGAACCGGAATGGGGCGTTTCACGTGACTCCCGCCAAACCGGAAGTGGGGGACGGGTCACGTGACTGCCGCCGAACCAGAAGTGGCCCGTCCAGCGCCATCTTTGAACCCGGCGGGCGCCATATTGGCTCGGGGCTTAATGAGCTTAATGGGGACCACCTGCGTAGGTCTAGGCGGGTCACCTGTGTGGCGAGGAAGGGTCACTTTCCCCCCTTGGCGAGTCATGTGACACCTGCCGAACCAGAAGTGGAGCCAGAACATGTGACTCCCACCGGACCGGAAGTGGGGGCGGGTCACTTGACTCCCACCGAAACGGAAGTGGCCCGTCCGGTGCCATCTTTGAACCCGGCGGGCGCCATCGTGGCTCGGGGCTTAATGAGCTTAATGGGGACCACCTGCGTAGGTCTAGGTGGATCACGTGTGTGGCGGGGAAGAGTCACTTGCCCACCCGGGGGGGTCACATGACACCTGCCGAACCGGAAGTGGGGATGGGTCAACTGACTTCTGCCGATCCCAAAATGTGGGCGGTTCACATGACACCCTCTGAACTGGAAGTGTTGCCGGGTCCTGTGACTCCCACCGAAATGGAAGTGCGTGGGCAGAACCCGTGACTCTGAAGAAC
>NW_023255321.1:0-6862 GCF_002007445.2 Ailuropoda melanoleuca
TGACGTCTTCGACAAGCAAGATGCACCGAACAGGGAGCTAGCCGGTGAACGGCACTGTGGCTAGGCAAAGGGATCGCTGGCTCACGACCGTGGGGCTGCACGGTCCCAGCCCCTGCCCTCTGGACTGCCTGCTGAGGACCACAAAGACTTGGGTTCCCTGCAGTGTCCCACCCACACTGGCCATTTGGTTAAGACCGCCTTTTCTGACTTGGAGCCCAGGATTCATGTTTGTAGGCAGCTCTGCCTGGCCTTCGGGGGGCATTTGGAGAGATCACAGAACGCACTGGTGTTGAGAGTGCAGGGAGGGAAGCCCACAACTGGCAAAACCAAAAACAGAAACCAGTACTCTGAGAGGTAGGTAGAAAACCACAAGAGGTCTGTTCTCAGCGGAAAAGCATTTCAAGGAAGTTGCTCACCGAGATCCAGGGAGGTCGGGAAAGGCAGCCACAGGGTTTGTATCCGGGGCACCAGCTGGGACTTTCAGGAGAAGAATTGTGAAGAAGTGGACACCGAAGCTGGATTCTAGTGGTACACCAGTGGACGGGGTGAGGAAAAGGCCACACATGTCTATTCTTCACGAAGCATTGTCTCGAAACAGGGGTGAAAGAAGAGCCTGGGTCCAGGACAGGGGTGGGAGGCTGGGGGAGACTGCCCAGGTGAGAGGCTGGAGCACCTCCACGTGCTGTGGGGGAGGAAGAGTCAGGAGGGAGGGCAAGTTGAAGGTGCAGAGGGCCGGGGAGCTGACTTGAGGAGTAGGGTGTCTGAGAGGCGGGACGAGGGGGACCCAGAGATCAGGTGAGATCCTGAGCAGGAAGCAGGACGTGGGGCTGGAAGGGAAGGAGGGAGGAGAGTTTAGTGTTCGTTTCCAGGGCTGTTATAACGAAAGGACCACATGCCGCTAGGCTGAAAACATTAGAAATGTAGCATCTCACAGTCTGGGGGCCAAACATCCGAAACCAAGCGGTGGGCAGGGCCATGTTTCCCTTGGCTTCTGGGAAGGGCCACTGGCAGCCCAGGTGTGCACAGCTCCCGTCTCTACCTCCTTCACCCCATGGCATCTTCCCTCCGGAGCGCCTGTGTCCATGTCTCCTCTTGTGACGACACCAGTTGTACGGGATTAAGGGCCAGCGCTACTCCAGTGTGATCTCATCTAAACTAACTGTGTCTGCAATGACCCTATTTCCAAATAAGGTCATCTTCTGAGGCACTCGGGGGTTAGGACTTCAACGTCTCTTTGGGGGTGACATGATTCAACCCATAACAGATGGCATCTCTATGTTCCGGGGTTGACTAAGGGGGTGATGGAGAGTGAAGTTTGACGAGAGGGGACCGTTCCAAGGGCAGGGTCTGTTTCTCCAACACCTTCTGCCAGCCCCCCGCCAGCGGCTCTGTGCTGGGTAATATTTCGTTAGTAATCCATGTGCTCTCACTCCCTATAATTCTCTTCTGCCCCGTGATTCTCCCCCCGACCCCGGGCAGCAGATGGAGCCATCTGGCCCGGCGGCATCCAGAGATGCAGATCAAAGCCGGACCACAAAGGGGGAGAAAAAGCCAATTCTCAGCTTTTGACGTTCCAATTAGACTTCCAAAATTCCCCACAGAGGCAATGTTGGTGAGAAGGGGAGTGTGAGAGCCACAGCTTGGCTCAAACTTACGCCGGAAGCCTAAGTGACTCATTCACTGGAGTGTCCACGCTCACGGGCTAGACGTGGGGTCCACAGGCTGGTGTGGGGTCGGGGGGGAGCTGCATCTGTCCTCGCGCTCGGCTGCATGCTGTCCAGAGCCCCCGCCGGGGCCAGAGCCCCTCCATGTTCATCTCATGTACAGACTGGGCTGCCTCATCCCGTTGGAGCGGAGGCACCGCTAGCGGCCACACGTCCGAGTAACGACAAGGAAGGTTGGAAACCGCTGACCCAGGCTGATCTCCTCATGCTTCCAGGAGGGGTTCCGAGGTCCAGAGGGAGCCCCGCACGCGTCCACGGAGGAGTCAGGGCAGGGCTTCTAATATCGGTGATTATGACAGCCTAGGAAGCAGGGCAGCAAGAATGCAGGGTGCTGGCCTTGGGCGCGGTCCAGGGTCACGGACTCGTATTCGTTCTTTCCTGCCTGAGGGGCGGAGACTCGAAAACGCTCTAAGGGAGCCCAGCTCTCTAACGGAATCTTCCCTTCATTTTGACCCATCTACTGACAAAAGCCAGGGGAGAAAACCACCGGGAAGAGGGGTGCTTATTTTTAAGGGCAGGTAAGACGTATTTAATGCTTGGCGTGTGATGGGCACTGCACTAAGCATTTTACATCAGTGCGTCTAAGGCTCAGATAATCCCATTTCACAGATGAAGAGGTGGCATCGGAGATGTGAAGCCGCTTGCCTCAGGCCACGGAGAGCAGTGACCCAGGAATCCCCTGGAACCCCAGGAGATGCTCCTTCCTAACCCCCACGCCATCCTGCCCTGTCCAGAACACACGCTGGCGCCTCAGACGCTTGCTTGCGATGACCAGAAGGACGTGTCCGGGAATCAGCCGCCGTTGCATACCCTCTACCCAGTCCCGGGGCTCAGACGTTCCGTCCCCCATTAACGTCGACGGCCCTGGGGCAGAGCCCAGGTGCGGAGAAAGCACCAAAGTCGTCTACGCACCAATGACTTCACTCAATCTACACCTGACGAGACTCGTGTAACCGAGTCTGCCGCTCTGTGGCTCGGGACCTCGCATCGGTTCCTCCTTCAAACTTACAAACTACAGTCCAAGCTCCGAATCTGGTTCTCAAGCCTCCCACGGCCCGCTGGTCTGCTTCCGCTCCCCTCGCTCCTGGGATGTCCCTCCACGCATCCCACACTACAATCCGCCCCTGTATTGCCCCTCCCACCTCCCGGCCGCGGCTCGCACCATCCCTCTGTCAGCCTCACGGCCATCGCGGCGGGCAGCGCTGCCTCCTTCCACACCCGCCATATCCGACTCCTCCAGGGGCCTCTTCCTGGGCCCTCACAACCAGAAGGAGCACCTCTCCTCTGGCCTGGACACGTTTATCCATGTGCCCCGTGACGTTATCCTCTTCAGGCCTGCATACAGCTATGAGAGTCCACTTTCCTCCGGTTGTGGGGCGTCTCGGGCCTCAGTATTTGATGCCTGCTCCCCAAAGCACCTCACGGTGTCTGAACGCTGTAAGAGCTCTGTGGGTGTTAGACAAATGGATTAAAAAAATAATAAAGACACTGTCCTTGATTCATGGGGAGAGAGCAAGTAGAAGAAAGGGGCCTGGCCCAGGGAAGCTTGCCCTGTGAATGAGCCCAGACAGTGCAGAGACCCTGTGATGTCCCGTGGGCTATGCAGAGACAGTGCTGGAGGGACAGGGTGCGTGACGCCAGGGTAAGCCGGGCTCTGCACTCACAAGCCACAGAAGAGCTGGCGTAAGAAAAGAGGGAGCTTATCGGAAGGCCACCTGCACACCACACACTTGTCCAGATGACGGGCCACACGGAACCACCACCACTTGACTGTCGGGGACCAGCCCGCAGTCTGGAATTTATGACCCCCTAACTAGTCTCTATGTCTTGTGTCCCTCCATCCAAGAGACGGAGTTCCAAGGCAGCATGCAATCGGTCGCATGCTCAGCTGGGCTCCATCAGGGACGGCAGACAAAGCATCTGGCATAGTTAAAGTATTCTGAGTATATTCGCGGAGCCATAGACCCCGTTTGGCTTCCGTGATGATGGGACCAAGCGCTAGGTGCGGCTGGGGGGGTTGGAGATTCTAAGGGCCGTGCATCCTCTAAACCCACCCGGAGGCCGTCTGCTGCAATTCCGGGGGGGAGAGGGCACCCTCACCCGAGAAGGGCTGCAGCCGTCGCACGGTCCCTGTGCAGCTTCTATCCTGTGGACGCGGTCACGAGGCCGTCCGCCCACTCCAGCCCTTTCAGCTCTGAATTCACAACAACTAGCAGATTACTTTGGAACTCTCACAAAACATCTCTTGAGTTCCCTTCTATTCCTTGAGGTTAGAGTCTCGGAAGGGGACCTCTTGCCTCTTGTGCTTGAAGTTATCAGTGCTACTGGAGACACCTGGCTTCACCCGGGTCGTCAGATGCTGTTCCCACTCGCTACGCGTGACTCACGTAATGTACTCAAGACTATAGTAAGGAACTCACAGAATTCACTGGAAGGTTGGACAACCAGGGTTTGAGACAGGATGAAAACCAGATCAGGAACAACTCGACTTTCAGGAAGGGGCCACTGAAACCCACCGCCTGTCACTGAGCTCCAGGTCCCACCACCCAGGAGCAGGCGGGGGGCGGGTGGCACTTAGGTGAGCGCCATCCCCTGGCCGTCCCAGGCCGGTGAGGGAGAGAGCCTGGCGGGGCCCCTCTTGTGCATGCTCTGGGTGGGCTGTTCGGAGGGGGTAAATCTGGCTTCCTTCTTCCAGGGCTGGCCGGAAATATGGGGAGCTATAGTTCCCGGGAGCCCTTACCAGCTGTGGATGGGGTTGGTGGATGAATGCCCCCACTGCCCTCACCTCAGGAGAGATAACCCTGAGGAGGGTTCTTTGCTGTCTGACAGGGGCCCCCAGTGGGACCGAGCCCACCATGCTGCCCGCAATGGGCACCTGCTGGGGCCACGCCTCCTTCCCTCCCTGTCTCACTGGGATCATCTCCCAAAGAACAGCTAGGACTCCCCACCTGTCTGAAGCTCTGCTTCTGGGAGAACACGGCCTCCCGTCCCGCCCGCCTGGCCCCACGGGGCCCCGTCCCAGACAGATCTGGGTATGGACATTTTATGAAGGTGGGCTTTGCAAAGCCCAGAAGAGGCCGTATACCGTGGGGCTCCGTTTATATGAAAGATCTAGAAGAGGCAGGTCCATAGACACAGAGAGCAGACGGTGGTCTCCAGGGCTGGGGGAGGGGTGAGAGGTGACTGCTTCCTGGGCGCGGGGGTCTTCGTGGGGTGAGGGCTGCACACACCCTGGTACGATGGACGCTGCCAAACCGTACACTCTGAAATGGCTGAAATGGTAAACCGCGTTACGTGTATTTCACCGTGATAAAAAAAAAAAAAAAAAGAAAAATCAGAAAACCAGGTGGCAGAGTCTCCCTGCCTTTCAGTGCATCGGGGCTGGACATCCTGCTTCTTCATCGCAGACCTCACCCACGGTAACCTGGGGGAGTCCTGCCGCCCCCCGCCTCCATCGTGGCCCCTGGACACAGGCTCAGGTTAGCACTGCGGTCACACAGGGCGCTCCTGGTCTGTGAACACGCGCATCAGACCCCAGAGCCAGTCCCCCGGGGCTGCGTCTGCCAAAGCCCATGGCCCCGAACAGAGGGGAGTTTCCTCTGCGCTCACCCCTGGGAGCCCCCTCCACAACATTTGGCAGCCCGCGCTCCCGGGCAGACCCAGAGGGTCCGTTGGAGGCTGACGCCCCCGAATGGGCGACGCCTGAGCCAAAAGCACACGCAGCTGTTGGGGCTGCAGAAGCAGAGGCTTGGCGGGTGATCGTGTCGGGCTCAAGACGAACGTGTCTGAAGGGGGTGTGGGGAGGAGCCCGCCGGCCAAAGACCCTGCTCTGTCCCAGAACACGGCTGTGGTTCGGCGAGCCCGAGTCTCAGGGGGTTTGGGAGGAGGGAGAGGCCACCCGCTGCTGGCTGGGTGGTCGGCACGTAGACCTGTCTGGCCCTCGCAGCGTTTTGAAAATTACTTGTCCTCATTTACAACTCGCTCCCCCGGGCACCAGCTCCTGCGCCGCGCACCTGGCTTGCTCCCCCTGCTGCACTCCGCTTGCCTGGCCGGAGCAGGCACGGAGGCTCGTGACTCCCAGCTCCCAGGCTGCCCCCAGCCGGCACGGAGAGCAGCTACTGGGCGGGATGAGCTGCCTCGTCTTCCTTTCTCTGAAACGGGGGAGCCGTTTCCAGCTCCCACTCGAGGCATGCCGCTGTTCTTCCTACCAAAGGGGCTTCGAATCCCCTGCCACGGGGGGAGAACACAGCCACGTCAGTGCCCGTAGAGCCACGGGCCCTCGGCGGGGTCCTGAGTTCTGGGACCTCGGCCACGACCGCCTCAGCCATATGTTGGAAGGAGCCAGACCCACATGCATCTCAGCCCGTGTCACTTCACCCTTCAGGATGGCTCCCTGCGGAGCGGCACCCGGCAGTCTCACACCCCGCCACCCCCAGCGCCTGTCCTGGTGGTCCGGCCACGCTGCCAGCCTCCCTTACACTCCAGTGGGGCCTTGTGGCTGAGGCCGGCCAGGTGAGCGGAAGGGCTGTGTGCCCTGCGCAGCACGCTCCTGCCTGGTTCCCTTCCCGTGCGTGGAACAGAGAGCGGCTCTGATGGGGGACAGACCCACAACTCGGAGGAAGGACCCTGGGTCCTGAGCCATTGCCCCCTCCCACTGAAGGCACGGCTCTTCCTCCCCCTTCCCCTGCTCTCCTTCCTCATCCCCACACCCCGGGATTTTGGGATCGCAGCCCTCCCAATGGGCTGACGCTGAACACCAAACAGCAGCCCACAGGCATCTCCGCACAAGGGCAAGGGATGTGGAGAATCAACAGGCGAGAGCACCAAGAAGGAAAAACATTCTAGAAGGTGATGGGGCTTCAAAGAAAATGAAAACAGGTAGCGAGATAGGAAGTGAGAGAAAGCGGAGTTGGTTCAGAGAGTGTGGCGGGCCGAGTGACTCCTCTGCACGATGGGGGGTCGGCCTCGGGAGTACAAGAGGGACGAGGGTTTGGGTAACGGGAATGGCACATGATGTGACGATGAGCACTGGGTGTTACACGCATGTAATTGAACCATTGACTGAATCATTGAACACCGCATCAGAAACTAATGATGTACTATATGGTGGCTAATTGAATTTAAATTAAAAAAAAAAA
>NW_023255322.1:0-1813 GCF_002007445.2 Ailuropoda melanoleuca
TTCTCAAGTGTGCCCTGGAAAGCATTCATGGTACAGCATATTTAATTAAAACCCCGTAATGAGGCATTTCAACGGTCAAATAAGTTTGGAGAATATGAGTGAGGAAGAGTTAAACAGATTCTTCTAATCTAGGATAACTTAGAGCTTTTGATGTGCAAATCTCCACCACAACCCTCCAAAAAAGTAATGTACATTGTTTTGCAAAGTTCATGAAGCTGGTGTGGGTGTGCCATGGGAGAGGGCATACGTTCTTAGGAAGACACATTAGAAATGCTGCTCCCAGTTCGATCACTAGCAGGCCACGTTGTCAGTTGAGGACAGAGTAATTTTAATTACCAACACATAAGCCACATTCAACACTTTGGGGGCACCAGAGACTTAAGATTCTTTATTTTTTTTTTAAAGATTTTATTTATTTATTTGACAGAGATAGAGACAGCCAGCGAGAGAGGGAACACAAGCAGGGGGAGTGGGAGAGGAAGANTGGGAGAGGAAGAAGCAGGCTCATAGCGGAGGAGCCTGATGCGGGGCTCGATCCCAGAACGCCAGGATCACGCCCTGAGCCGAAGGCAGACGCTTAACCGCTGTGCCACCCAGGCGCCCCAGGACTCTTTAAAACTTAAACTCCCAGGCCCTGCCCCAGACCTACTGAGTCCAAATCTCCAAGGGTGCGGCACTGGCATCTGGATCTGTAAAAAGCTCCACCAAAGGATCTGATGCCTAGTCAATGTTGAGAAGTCCTATGTGGAAGTTTTACATGGATCCTGAAGACGCCATCCTTCTGGACTTTGACACGTGGTTCGACATATAAATTCCCACTTCACAATCGGTTGAGTCATATTCAGTCCCGCCCTGAGGCCCTACACACTCACTAGTCCAAGGCCTTGCTAACTGCAGGGGTCTTATTGAGACCCCTGTGAGGTCTGACCTGGAGCCTAGCATGGAGCATAATGCCTAGAACCCTCTGACACCCATGCAAGTTTTTCCTGTGAATGACAATTTTAAACCTAGTGGATTAGGTATAGATAATTCTATGTCCACCATATATATTATTGGAGTTCTGACAATAACTACGGTATCATTAACAAGATAATCTCAGTGTTTCCTTCCCACTTCACCCTTTTGCACTACCAGAAGGAGTATTGCCTGGAATCTAGCCAAAAAATACATCCAGTGGGACTTGCACTTCACTCCACTAAGTGAACTTGGAAACTTGTTAAAAGCAGTAGCCCAACTATACCGGTTTCCTATCGCTATTACAGCAAAGTCCCACCGACTAAGTGGCTTAAAACAACATATTTATCCTCCTACAGTTCTGGAGGTCGAGAGTCTAAAATCAGGGTGTGCACAGGGCTACATTGCTTCTGGAGACTTCAGGGGAGAACTTATTTCCTTGGCTTTTTCAGCTTCTAGAAACTGCCACATTCCTTGGCCTGTGGCTCCTTCATATCACCCCACCCCCTTTCTTCCATCATCAGTTTCCTCACTGACCCTGATCCCCCTGCTTCCCTCTTACACAGGCCCTTGTGGGAGAGCCTGGGTGGCTCAGTCAAGCATCTGCCTTTGGCTCAGGCCCTGTTCCCAGGGTCCTGGGATTGAGCCCTGTGTGTCAGGCTTCCTGCTCAGTGAGGAGTCTGCTTCTCCTTCTGCCCCTCCCCCCACTTGCGTGTGTGTGTGTGTGTGTGTGTGTGTGTGTGTGTGTGTGTGCTCTTGCTCTCTCTCCTACTAAATAAATAAATCTTAAAAAAAAAAAATCGCCCTTGTGATTACACTGGCCCACCTGAATGATCCAGGATAACCTCCCTGTCTCAAA
>NW_023255323.1:0-3269 GCF_002007445.2 Ailuropoda melanoleuca
GGACACTGCAAAATAATATGGCACTTGGCAGGAGCCCCCATGTGCCCTTTATAATCCTCTGTATCTTCCCAAACTAACACCACATGGATGAGAACAAACTACATATCATCCCAAGGAACACAGTTCCCACAGTCTTGGACCTCATGGCCCAAACATATTGGGGAATCACAACTTACTTTATTTTCCTGATCAAATGTTTGGTTTCCACTGTGGCTCCAGTGTCCTTGGGGTCATCACACACACCTAGTTCTCCATATGTGCACCTCTCCTTCTGTCAACCTCCAATGATTTTGCATCCCTGCCAGCTCTCAGGGAGTCCTGTATGTCATACCAATGTACTTTAGCTTGCCTGGGACTATTCTGACTAGTCATTGAACAGAACCTGCAATCCATCTCTCTGCCTTCTCATGTCAAAAGTGTACAGTTACTCACTCCCGTGGGATGGGATGCTACTGTCCCTCACAGGGACTGGGTTATGTGCCATTGTTATGCACATGTAACAACAAGTTATTAAGGCAAACACCAGCTTGTCAGCCACCTTGGCTGAATACACTGGGCTGTTACACCAAAGCCTAGCCTTAATACAACAGCATCATGATTCCTTAGCACAGATGGGTTTGAATAACTGTTTAGCTTAGGCTACTTACTGGACAAGGAAGGATGTGTGTGCACTATAAAGGGCACCACCTGCTGCATATACCTTAATAATTCTGGACCAATCCATACAAATTTACAAAAGATGGCCCAACAGATGTGAGTATTCCATAATCTCACCTAAGTTTTAATCAAAAACCTACCTTAACTGTATCTGATAACTTTGGTTTATTTCCTTGGCTGGACCCCAACGAATTGAGGTGGGGGAACAGTTATGAACAGGATTTCAAACTATCATGTGTCTATTTATATTGTTGATTGGCATTTTTGTTTTTCTCAGATGGTTCATGTGCTGGGTAGACAAAATCCTGCCAGTGGCTTTTAATGTTTCCACAGTCCAGACCATATCCATGATTTTCCCTAAAAGACTAATAAGGAAGCACCGTGGGGTTAATTTTGGTAAGAAAACAGCTAGCTATTCTCAGTTGCTTTACTTTATGACAATAATGGTCACATCCAGAGTCTAGAGATTTAAATAAAGATCTGACCTGAATTTAGGATTCTGCCCCAAAGTTCTCACTTTGCTTTTCCTGGGGCACCTTTTAAAATGACCTCTTAGAGCTGAGATCATGAAAAATTAGTGATCTTTGCCCCAACCACCTTAGAAGTAACTTTACTTGCTACCCTGCTCTCCATTTCCCACTGGCTTATGACCTGGGATGGAGGGCTGGTTGTGTCCTTCTCCATTGTATTGCATCCCCTTGTTTCTGGAATTGGAAAATATTAAATCTTGTGACTTTACTTCATTTGTGTGAATGTCTTGAAACTGTCACTCAAAATGACCCTAGGATTTTCACTTCCCCAAAGGGGCAGCTAGGATGCTGAGGGAGCTATGAGCTGACCCTGTGTGGGTGGTTTGTGCTTCCTCATACAGAAGGCCATAATCTGTGTACTCTTAATTTATCCACTACGGGCACCCCTAATATATGGGTGAATTGTATAAATTTTCCTGAACAATTATATTTATTTTAATTCTCTTAATGTTGTGGAGCTTATGTTGATACTTCTTATTTGCCACTTAACTAGTTGGCCTTGAGCAAATTATCTGATTTTTCTGTGTTTTTGTTTGCTTCTCTGTAACTTGGAAATAAAGTGACCCTTGAACAATTTGAGGGTTAAGGGTGCTGACACCCCCACACAATGGAAAAATCCATGATTAACTTTTGAGTCTTCCAAATTTAACTACTATCAGCCTACTGTTTTTTTTTTAAGATTTTATTTATTTATTTGACAGAGAGAGAGACAGCCAGTGAGAGAGGGAACACAAGCAGGGGGACTGGGAGAAGAAGAAGCAGCCTCCTAGTGGGGGAGCCTGATGTGGGGCTCGATCTCAGAGCACTGGGATCACGCCCTGAGCTGAAGGCAGTCGCTTAACGACTGCGCCACCCAGGCGCCCCACTATCAGCCTACTGTTGACCAGAAGCCTTACTGATAACAAACAGGTAACACATATTCTGTATGTTATATGTATTATGGATTGCATTTCTACAATCAAGCAAGAAAAAAGAAAAACATTATTAAGAAAATCATAAGGAAGAGAAAACACATTTATTGTATTATACTGTACTTATATGAAACAACACATCAAAAAATCTGCATATAAGTGAACCCATCCAGTTCAAATTTGTGTCTTTCAAGAATCAATTGTATATCATCTGTTCAAAGGGTTATTGTGAGTGTTAAAAATGGAAAGCAGTTAGCATAGTTCTTGGCACATACTAATCATGTAATGAGTGGTAGTTTTAAAAAGTGCTTTTAAAAAGGGTAATTTGTTTTAGGTGTCAGACCACTCATCATGCTTTATAAAATTGGAGGCCCTAAAGTATAGTTGGCGAGTTATAAATTAGATATCAAAGTAATTTTTGACATATAAATTTTTAGCTGCTGTCAACTTAATTCTTCCTAATACTCCATTGTTAGTGTATTTGGTGTGGGATATATGTGTATATGTGCATGTGTATGTGTGTTTCATTTTTAAGAAATGTCTGATGAGATAAGGCAATTTATTGCCTTATTATTGCTTTATACCTCATGCTTTGCGTGCTACACATGCATACATGCCTACACACATGAACATGCACTAGATGCATCAATCAGGAATTTTTTAAACTTTTTATTTTAATTCCAGNGAAATGTCTGATGAGGTATAAGGCAATTTATTGCCTTATTATTGCTTTATACCTCATGCTTTGCGTGCTACACATGCATACATGCCTACACACATGAACATGCACTAGATGCATCAATCAGGAATTTTTTAAAGTTTTTATTTTAATTCTAGTTAGTTAACATACAATGTTATATTAGTTTCAGGTGTACAATATAATGATTTAATACTTCCATGCGTCACTTTATGCTCATCACAACAAGTGCACTCCTTAATGGTCACTCACCTCCCCTCTGGTAACCATCAGTGTGTTCTCTATCATTAAGAGTATGTTTCTTGGTCTGCCTCTCCCTCTTTCTCCTTTTTTTTTCCTTCACTTTGCTCATTTGTTTTGTTTCTTAAATTCCACATATGAGTGAAATAATGGTATTTGTCTTTCTCTGGCTGACTTATTTCACTTAGCATAATATTCTCTAGCTCCATCCACATCCTTATAAATGTCAAGATT
>NW_023255324.1:0-3274 GCF_002007445.2 Ailuropoda melanoleuca
CGTGTTCAGTCCCGGGGAAGCCAATCTGCGGGAGAACCTAAAACTGTGTCACAGGACAACAGCTTCAAAGGAAGCCGCCTTCAGAAGTTTTGAAACTTCTCTTGGCCATAGAAGCATTTAATCAGATAAAACCTTACGAGGAAGCCAAAATACAAAACAGGTGCGGGTGGGCCTGCTGGGGTGGTCGTGGGAAAGGAGGTGTGAGCTGCCTCGGGCGGGTCTCCCCTCCTCCGCTGTGGCCCTCCTGGCACAAGGCTGGGAGGGCTCAGGGGAGCACAGGGAGACACACGGCCCGCTAAGTGGCCCACCTCACCCAGGGTGGAGGCTCCAAGAGGGGACAGGTCTGCCTCAGGGGACAGGGAGTCAGTTGTGAAACCAGAATGAGAACCCTAGCCTGTGTCAGGCTAAGGGGCCAGGGGACCTGTCTTCACGTACTTGAAGGGCTGCTGTAGGGAAGAGAGAGAGATCTTACTCCATGCTCCCCACAAGGGCGAGCTAAGAACTCCTCTGAGGGAGGAGAGTGGGAATGACAGGGAAGCAGATTTCCATGAAGATAAGGAGAAGCTTCCTGAAGGTCAGAGCTGCGAGAAAATGCAGGCAGGGCCCCCGGCACAGTGGTGTCGCACTCAGGTATGACTCTTGAGCACCCATGACTGCCTCCTGTCTCCCCTCCCACCGCCCTGGAGAAACCAGGTACCCTCCCCCGATTAGAGTCTGAGGCTCTGGGTCAAGGTCAGTCTCTGAAGGGAGGAGACTGGATGCCGATGACTGCAGCAGGCAGGTTAAATTTGCCAGAGAAGAGCCACCTACTGGGACTGCTCGGGGAGGAAAAGGACAGTGTGAAAAAAGGCACCCTTGAGAACCCCACATCTGCATGGGGGTGTCTGTGTGGTGCTGGTGGCTGGTGTTGCTGGGCTGTATCTGAGACCCAACCTCCCGTAAGCTGGGGCTCTCGACTCCAGGCCTGGCCATGAAACTGTTTGGCAAAGGTTGAGTGTATTAAGTATGTGCTTGTTTCTGGGGACATATTCCATAGCCTTTATCAGAATCTCAAAGGTGTCCATGATCCTCAAATGGTCAAGAACCCCAGGATTTGGCTGTGAACTTCACTCCTCTCCCCCTCCCGCCCCGGTACACAAGTGTCTCCCTTCCAGGGGACAAATGCTAGTTATAGTTACCAAGTCTTTGAAAGCCGAACTGCCCAAAGCCTTGGCCCTTGACTGAGCCTTGGTAGATGAAGGTGCCTCCTGGGGACTCCGAGGAGACCTGTGAAGGTGAGGGCAGAGGCTGTGAGATGGGGGCATGCCGGGCAGAGTCACACGCCCTCCCGGCGCGTGCGGTCAGACTCTGCTGTCGCCCCGGGACTGCGGTGCCAGGGGTGGGGCGGGTGCCCCAGGTGCTCGTAGGAGGCGGGGAGGAGCTTCGTGGTCTACTGGGCCAATCACTTCATCTGTGGGGGCCTCTCACTTGTCAGGCGTGAGCTGCAACAGTACTTGTGCGCAGGGTGGCGGTGAGGCCTACGCGAGCTCCCGCAGAGAGGGCACTGAGGACACTTCCGGGCCTAGAGACCTCTTAGCTGTTATCACCATGATGAAAACGACCATCAAGGGCCGCTGGAAGCCCCGAGCCATGATTAAAGTGTACCCAGCAGACTGAACACACTTTGGACGGTTCATCACAGTTCCAATAGGTACTAACTGGAGGAGGCAGTTGGGGATGTAAGTCTTCTTGGCTCATCCGTCTGGTCCCTGCGGATGTGCCCTGACTCCTCAGCTCTCTGCTACTCTGGCCACCATGACCTCCCTCCTTCCCACCCTTCCACGTCCAGCATCAACAATCTGGGACAGGGAAGCCACAGATGTGACACGTGACACTATGCGCAGTTCCCCTCCCGTGAAATTGGCAGGGACGGGCAGACGAGCATCCCCATGGATCTGCGTTCTGCCTTAGGCATGCCCTAGAATGTGGTAAGGCTTTCCCACAAGGGAAGGCAAGAAAGCCGTATCTCCTCCCCTGTGTCTTGGTCTCTCAGGCTGTGCTAAGTCATCTGTAATCACAGCCTCAAATGTGAGCGGATATTTGAAGTAGTCTCCTGGGACCCACTGCCTTTCCCCATATCCTGGCACACACCATTACTCCAGCTTGCTCGAGTTCACTCTTACGCCGCTGTTCGGGTTCCTTGCTTTCTGCTCGAACATCAGAACCTACTCTGTATCACTCAGATGTGCTGGCCCTCCGGACACTCAGCCTCCTAGCCCCTTTATCTTTTCCTTTACCCACTTCACTAGCAGATGAGGACTCCCTTGATCCCAGTCCTGGCCCCCAAGAAAACCTCCCAAGTTTTCATGTTGATACTACGCATTTCCACTCTCTTCTTCCCCATTCCCTGCCTGTGATCTGGGAATCAACGACGGGGCAAGGGCACAGGGAGGTCAAGGACTGGGATTTTGCCGTACTTACGTGCCCATCTAAAGCCCAGTGATCGTCTTTGAACTTGTTCACAAAGATCTCCACAGGCCCTGTAATCTGGTGAACCTGGAGCAGGAGATGGAAATCTTCTTTCTTGTAAATTCCTGGGAAAAGGGAGTTCAGAGAATACACGAAAGATCTGGACAAATCTGCAAACCCAAATTTGCGTGTACGTGGAATTTCATGTGTCGATGTTGATGTAAACATTGCACGCATGACCTCCGGTAGGCAAGCGTAGTGTTGCCTGTCAGTTTGTGTGGGCTGTGAGGATACACAAGAATGTGTGCCTGTGTGTTATAGACAACTGGATTACTGACCTCTGTGACCCTTTTAAGACACGCACACATCAGAATAAAGCGAATATGCTTTTGCATACGTTAATGCGTCAGTTAACGTATTCCGTGGGTGCCAGAGTGCAGGCTTTACGATTCCGTGGGTGCCGGAGTGCACGAGGCATGTACGTGGGCTTCTGTGAATGTCTTTTCAACTCTGCCTTAGAGCAAACGAGTGAACCTGTTGTTTTTGTGTGTGCTCACACCAATGAGTGGGTATGATTGTATGTGGGCCGTGTATTAATGTCTACATCCATTCACTCATGCGTTCCTTTACCTGTCCATCTCTTCCAGAAATGTTTGTTTTCTGAGAGATTTAGTTTTCGTGATTATAAAAAGATTGAAAATTGGGGAAATTTTGGGAAATGCAGAGATGCAGGAAGAAAAAAGAAGCCATTTCTGATATCACTAAGAAATAGTCACTGTTAATCTTTTGGTGGAATTATTTCCAAATTTCTTTTTTTTTTTTTTTT
>NW_023255325.1:0-554 GCF_002007445.2 Ailuropoda melanoleuca
CATCACAGGCATGAAAGCAGGGGCTGGATCGTCACTTCTCCAGGCTGTGCTTTTCCAGCCTGCAGTGGTCAAATGGAGGTACACGGCTCTCCTGCTCTTCTGCCTTTTCCTCAGACTGTGAGCTCCTGAGAGTGGAGATTGCTCAGTCATTCATCAGACCTGTACTCCATACCTACCCCGTGCCGGGCACTGTGCTACCACAGGGAGCAGAGCACCCAAAGCCCCTACATTCTGGGGGACTCTGGTCTCTTTGTCCCCAGTCTCCAGCCTCAGGCCATCCCCCAGGGCACCGGAAACAGAGCGGTGATGCTTGTTGAGTCAGTCTTACCAGGCGGGTACGTCTGCTGTCTGTTCCACTGTGATTGTGGATTCACAGCCTGCTCCCCTCCCGCCAGACCTCCCGGACCTGCCTCATTAACCAGGCAATTGTCATTTCAGTCCAGAGCAGGCCAAGCCCTCGGCGTGGGTGGCATTTGATTAAACGGCCTTGGGGCCAGTCTCCTCCACCTTCTCCTCCCAGGAAGGTCTCCACTGGGATGGAAAACATGCAGAAC
>NW_023255326.1:0-3873 GCF_002007445.2 Ailuropoda melanoleuca
TCAAACACTGCCACTCCTCCCTGTCTTCTTGAGGACTCAACCCTTTTAAATGGATTGCCCAGGCTTCTGAGAAGAACATGGTGCCAAAGCAGAAAACCATGAGAGTTGCGATTAGTGAGCTCTAACCGTAGCATGGACCGCTGCCTTTCATTTCCAGTCCCACTTCCCGGGCCCCTACGCTACCCTCGGATTATCCGCGGGTAAAAATGGGACACGGTGCCCTAACCATCTGCTACGTAGCTCCAGAAACCCTGTTCGCCCAGCCTTTGCACACACCCCCGCTGGGTCCAAGCCTGCAGCGACTCTCGCGTAGGGACAAGTTGCCCCCAGCTGGGTTAAAGTTGTCCAAACTCCCCGCCACACCCCCCCCACGCCGGGCCCCTAGGCTGTACCGGCAAGTGGGTGAGCGTGAGGGTGCGGTGAGAGGGTGAGGAGGTGTGTGCGCGGCCCGCGCGGCGTTAACCCCTTACCTTCCAGCAGCACCTCCTTGCCAGCGCGCTTCAGCGCCTGCACCGCCTCGTCGTGGGTGGCGTCCCGCAGGTCTGCCCCGTTCACCGACAGGATGGCATCGCCCACGTACAGGGCTTGGGTCTGATCCGCCGCCAGCCCCTTGAAGATCTTGCTGATGAGGATGGGCATCTTGTTCTCCTTGCCCCCCTTGATGCTGATGCCCAACCAGCCCAGCTCCTGCTTCAGCACCTTCACGCCGCGCTTATGGTTGGAGATGGCCTCGGGCACCTGCTCGGGCAGGTCGGTGAAGGCGGTGCGGACCCCCGCGGGCGAGTCCGGGGGCTGCGCGCCGCTGGCGCCCCTGCAGAACGAGCCATTGGTGGCGGTCCCGATGCCGTTGTACGCCGCGGCGCCCTCCTCGCTGCTCAAAACCAGGACGTCCTCGCTCAAGTTCACCAGAACTTTGTGCCAGCGATCCCGCACCAAAACTTCCAGCAGCCCGCTCCGCTGCGCCCGGCCGCCTCCCCCGCCGCTCGGCCCCGCCGCCGCCGCTGCCGCCGCCGCCGCTACCGCCATCTTTCCGGCATTCTTAAAATGCCATGTGATTGCCAAAGGGGGTTAAAGTGGGGAAGGGCTGCGGGGGAGGCCGCGGGCCCGGGGAGCGAGGAGCGCGCGCCCCGCAAGGAGGAGGCTGGGCGCGGGACGCCGCTCCGGGAGTTCGCACACGCGCTCCGCGCGAGTTGGCAGCCGCAGCCCAGCCCGTTCCCCCTCGCCTGATCCTGGGCGGGGTGGAGCGACCTACAAGGAGAGACAGACACAGGGGAGGGGGAAAAAAAAAAGCCAGCTGCCAGTTGCAAAAGCCCAAACCGAGGGGAGCCGCGGAGCAGCTCGGCGCCGGGAGGGTCGGTAGGAGGAGGCACGCCCGCGGGGAGGGGCGGGGAGTCGCCGCCCAGCGGCCGCTCACCTGTTCCAGCCGCCGCAGCTCCGAAGCTCGCTCTCTCTCTCGCCGGCTCAGACCCCCGCCGCCGCTCTGCGGGAGCCCACGGCGCCGCAGGGCAGCTTCCTCGCGCCAGCTCTCCTCCCCACCCGGCCCTCTCCTCGAGACCCTCGCCTGCCCGCGGGCGCCCACAGCGCTCCTCCGCTGGGACCGCTCGTCTGGCCCAGGTCCCCTCACTCGACGCTCCTGACCCCTTCCCTTGCACCCCCCCCCCCCCTGGATNCCCCCCGCTGGATTGCCCCTCAGTCCTAACCCCCAGCTGTATCTATATCCAGGTCTCCTCACGCTGGCTACCTCAAACCGAGGCTTGGCTTCTGCTGAGTTCTTACCTGTCTCTCCTTTGCGCGAGGATTCTCAGGTAGATTCAGACGGAGGCCTTGGGTTCTCGAGAGTCAAGAGGGAAGGCTGTCCTGAGAACTCCGCCTGAAACGTCAGCATAACCCGAGTGCCCGAAACTTCCTCTCTTTAAATGCAGGACATCTTTCTGCCGGATCTCTGGAGAGGTGTCTGTGCTGGTGGGGGTTTTCAGCAGGTCACTGTTTGCCCCAGACCCCAGGAACTGATGTCTTTCCAGCTTTAACGGCGAATATGCTCAATGCTTCTGACCTATCTGCCCCCCCCCATTGCCATACCAAATGTTTCCTGGGACTTTCGCTTTCTTCCCAAGATCCAATATAGGAAATTCACCATTTGAGAACTCAGTGTCAATGGATTGATTGTATCTGAAAAGTTCCTTTAGTTACTTATTTGGATCTCAGGCTGCATTTTTTCAGGGGAACAGTATGATAATTGTTTGTTACCTTACTAGGCCAATCCAGAAATGCCAACATAGCCCGTGTCACAGGTGAACCTCCCAGAGTCCTCCTGGTCCTTGAACCCCTCAGGTTCTCCCTCCGCCATAATCAGATGCCATGGGCTTCCCCAAGAGTTTTAAGTCTCTCATGTATCTCCTGCCTCTGTACACCCCTCTCCCCTCTGTCCAAAATCAAAACAAAACAAAACTCACAAATCTGCTCATTCCTAAAGGTAGACCCAACCTAGCAAGGTGTCCGGGGGGGAAAGAAATCTTATCACACATTCCCACTGATATGTATCATCATTGACATTACCCAACATCCTCTAACCCTTCCAGAATGACCCACACTTTTAATTGTCAACACTTCAAAACTCAGATGAATCCCTAAAGGGTAGCTGGAGTTCCAGGCAGGTAGCTGGAGTTCCAGGCATGACAATGAAAACATTGGGGCTTCTTTTGAGGAGAAGTCACTGGAGGCAGGTGAGCAGAGACCCAGATTAATGCTTCTATTTGCAGTTCCCACCTTTCCTACATTTTTAATCCACCAGTTTTCTTCAAGATCTATGTTCTTTCATGTAAACGTACCCACAGCTGCAGGGACAGCAGCCACAGGATCATAGGGAGCCCACAGAGGTCTGCCCCAGGGTGGTGGGAAAACAAGTTGGGACTGCCCTCTGCTTTAGAGGCTGAGGATTCACAGGAGTGAATCTCTCACTCTTTAGGGAAATCAGAGCCTGAGTGTCTATGTAATAACCCGAAACATTAAGGAGGAGCTAGGCACCAGAACCCCAGTGTGATGATTCAGAAATCAAAACTGATATCCTCCATTTCCATCATGCCTGTGTCTTACCTCTGTGGTCAGGCAACGTGGGAGGCCCAGACACAACTCCAAGTAACTTACTGATATGCCATATCACAGGCTTTGGAATGGTAATTTCTCAGAATCTCTATGATCAACACATTTTTTCCTGTGTAAGCAAACCTACATGGGAAGAAGTAAGTAGCTTGTTGAAAATGGCATCAGAAGGAGGGGAGACAAATACTGAATATCATTAGGCCAGAGGCGTGCTTGTTAGCTGGAGGTGGCTTTGTCAGTGGAGTTACACAAACAACCCCTATTCTGCATGTTTTACATACATTAATTTAATCCTCCCAGGGATTCTTGGGGATCCTTACCACTAACATCATTCCCATTTCATAGGTGGACAAATAGAGGTACAGGTTTAATAACTGGCCTTGGGCCTGCAGCGAGTCGATAGCAATCGGGATCTGAAGGCAGCTATGAAGAGTCTGGGCTCTGAACCACTGTCCTACATACTCTCTTCAAGACTCGGAGCCTATTAGCTACAGGGTGCACCCTGCAGGGAGGCCGGCCTTTTTGGTGCATTCTGCAGGGAGGGGGCACCTAGGCACCCTGAGTGTAGACGGGTAGCGCCTGTCCCTGCCTCCAGCCTCTCCCTCTTTCCAAGGTTAGAGAACACTCTGCCCTCATCTCACTGATACTTTTTAAAAAAATTGTAGACATGCTAATATATTGAAACTAGTGACTGCTGTGCTCCTACAGGCCTAGAAGTCCTATCTCATTCCTCAGATAGCTCTGCATCTCTGGCCTCTCATTGGCAACGTGGAT
>NW_023255327.1:0-6014 GCF_002007445.2 Ailuropoda melanoleuca
GAGTAAACCAGGCACATACACTCGAGATAATTGGCAGGCAATAACGATTGTGTTCACAAACCGAAGCAAAGATGGAGAAAATGTTTATCTTGTAAAGAAAAGTGAACAACATATAAAATGCTAACTCTTCTATATTATATTTTCACGGCTGGGTCCAAAAATAAATTCTACAAAGCTGCTTGTTAAAATCTGTAAAGACGAAAATCGAGGCATAAAGGGAAACATATTATATTGCTAGAGTATGTCTCTGGCTGGTAGGTGAATAATTTTATTTTCTTCTTCCTGCTTCCATATAATTTCCAAACCTTTTTAAATGAGTATATACGACTCTTGGAATGGAACAAATAATAAACCCATTAAAATCCCCGCACTGTTTCCTGTTAGGAGGTATACGGTGAGTATGTTCTCACGGTCACTCATTTGGTGTTCCCGAGCTGACTCACTGACGGCTGTACCTCTCTTACCAGGAAAACAAAATCTGCTCTGTGTCACAGACTCCTTGCTGCTCAGAACTAGACTTCTAATCACTGCCATTTGTCACCGTGCAATAAATGCTCTGCAGACGATCTCATTCGAGTCACAGTGTCCCTGGGGTTTAGCCTGGTTTTAATCCCACAGTAACTACCCTATTTTGAGTCCAGTCTCATGTCCCAGACCCGGTGCCAAGCAGTGTTTAGAAGGGTGTCAGTAGATGCCTGGAAAAACCACGTGTATAGAGAATCGTACCAGGGCTCACACAAGTCAAGGGACAAAGTCACCAAGCTAACTGGAAGTTGCAGAACCACAGTTTGAATTCAAACTTTTGTCTCGTTGCATTCATTTACTCATCCTTCATTCATTTATTCATCAGCCATCCCTTCCTACATAACTAATGCATTTACCGGTTTTAAAGGGTCAGATGCTTAGCGTGTTGACAGCTGTGTGCATTGTATGACGTGCTCACGGGCACGTGCTCGGGGAAGTGTAGACTGCTAGGGATGTGCGCCTCTCTTGCTGGGGACACAGGCCTCTAGTGACATGGGCTGTGAGTGTCTGCCTTCCATGAGTGGTAGGTCAGGGCTCTGCTGAATAGCAAAGGCGCCCCTCCCTCCATTTCCTCCCTCCTTTCCACCTTTCCAACTGCCCTCTCTCCCTCCTTCCCTTCCTCCCTCCTCCCTTCCGTACACCCTTCCTTCCTTCCTTCCTTCCTTCCTTCCTTCCTTCCTTCCTTTCTTCCTTCCACTCTTGGACAAGTATTTATAGAACACCATAAGCTGAGTGCTGCTGTAGGCATTAGGGAATAATTATGAACACGATAGAAAAGATCTATATTCTCACGGAGCTGGCTCCCAGAAGTCTCCAGAGCTGACTCATTTCATTTCTCTGCCCCTCTTGGACTTGTCTTTATATCATTCATCCATTCATTCACTCATTTAATTTAATTTTATTTTATTTTCTCTTCCTTCCTTTTTTTCTTTTTAAAAAAACAATTTTTCTGTTTCCCTTGTTGAAATGGCATCACCCTCTGACCTGGGTTTGGCTCTAAGTCACTGTGCTTTTCAAGGTCTATCTCTTTGTCCTTCTTGGCCATACTTTGCATACCTATGATCTTTCTAAAAACTAAACCAATGTCACTCACCTACTTAAAATCTTCCGAGGATCTCCCATCACACCAGGAATAAAATTCCCAAATCTCGCAGCATGGGCTGTAAATGCCATGCAGTATTGGCCTAGCACAGTGTCTGGTACATAATAGATGTGCAAGTGCCCTAGGGCAGGGGCTGTTTGCTGCCCATCTTGGCATCCTTAGGGCCTAGCAGTGTTGATGTGGATGCCAAGATTCCCATGCAAGGTCATGGGAGCTGAACACTACCCAGCTCCAAGAGTACCACTCCTTGTTACAGACCATGAGAAAGGTGCCCCTCGGTGCTGTGCGGGTCACAACGTCTGTGGCTGCGTGCAGCATTTCCGAGTAGACGGTAGCTCTCCTTACTGTCCTATCGTTGTTACCGACTACTGACACTGCCTCGGGCCTTGGGGGTGGTGGAGTTGAGCTAGATGGTGGGTTTGGCTGGGCTGTCCATGCTGCCTGACATGCCCCACTGTGACCTTGGCCAGTTTTGCCCTCATTTGATTGGATCTGGGTCGAGGGGACGTTTTCTGGCACCATCTTACCAAACATCTCCTGCCCACCTTAACAGCCCGCTGCTGTGCTAAGAGGAAAGTGTGAGTATATGTATTAGTTTGCTGTTGCTGCTGTGACAAATGACCACAAACCCAGTGGCTTAAGACAACCCAAACTCATTGTCTTACAGTCCGGAAGTCAGGGTCTACACTGGGGCAGCAGAGCTGTGCTCCTTTTCGAGGCTCCGGGGAGAATCTACTTTCCTGTCTTATGCAGCTACTGGAGATCATCCGAGTTTCTAGCTCATGATCCCACCTCAGTCTGACCTCTGTTTCCCACCCTAACCCCCTCTCTGACTCTGGCCATCCTGCAGTCTTCCTCGAGTAACCCTTGTAATTGCACAGGGCCGATGCAGATTACCCAGAATGGTCTCCCCATCCTTTCTTTAATCTCACTTGCAATGCACTCTTGCCATATACGGCAACCTATTCCCGGGTTCTGGGAATGAAGGTGTGGCCATTTTAGGGCAGGGGAGCACTGTTTTGTCTACCACAGTACCTGCACCCCAAAGGAAACTCCCACTGGCTCTCTGACTCTAACCAGAGGTCTCCACAGCATGGTTCCCCTTTCCCACCACAATCAGATCCGTTCAAGGAAACAGTTCTGCAAACGGAACAAAGAAGCTTGTCTGAAATGCCAGTTGTCCAGGTTACCTACAGGTTTGAGATGATGAAAGTCTCTTCTATTGAAGATTCAAGGTTCTCTCTTCCATGAAATCTTCTGTGGACTGAGTGTAACCTTCCACCCCGGGTCACTCCCCTGGAGAATCTGACTCAGGGGTCTGGGCTGGCACGTGTTCATTCACACACTTCTGACTCGTACTCAAAGGGTTTCTTAGCAGCAGAAGAATTCAGAGGACCCTCTGGCCATACTCTGAATCCATACCCTGCCTCTCTGAACCCCTCCCTCCAGCTCGAGAGCCCCTTTAAGAAAAAGGGCAAGGATGAGGGGATGCATTTACGGGAGCCTACTGGATGTTGGACACCAGGCGACATGTACACAATTTCATCTAATCCCCATGATAATCCAGAGGTTGGCATCTGACAGAGTGGAGGGAGAAGGTACAGAGACTGGTGCCAGAGCCAAAGCTAGGAAAGCCTGGGTGCGTCCCAGCTAAGCTTCCTTCTCTTTCACCGCACAGAAAATGTGGCCAAGATTTCACTGGAATCTCTCCCTGGGCCAACAGACATTGAACAGACTCACATGTCATGTACAATAAGATCTCTGACCACAGAGCCCACTGGAGAGAATCCATGGAATAAGCCGTTAGGAGGATGAGTGTGGCTAATGAAGACTGCCCATTTGTGGGGTGTCTGCTGAAACATGTCTTACTTTCCACTCAATTATTGTTTCCCTCTTAGCCCAAATTATTGGATAATTGTGTCAATTTTCCACTTTAGTCATTGTGTTTAAACACAGCCACGGCTTCTGTTGCTCTCAAAGGAAAATTGGACAACAAGCAACCAAGCAGAGATGGGACCAGTCATTATTCAGAGAAATAGAGGGGCTGGTAAATGATGTAATTTCAGCCAAACCCTGGGCCTCAATTTCCATTAATTGAAAAGCACTATTTGCAAATGGATAAAGAGGGAGTAATAGGTAGGAGCCTGATTAGAAATAATGGCAGGGAGTTGAGTTTCCCAGCCACGTACTCTAAATTTACTTGTGTTTTCTTAGAAAATGAAGGGAACAAATTGCAGAATAATATACCTTTGAAGCTAGCAGTTGCAGCCTCCTGGATGGATTTCAGAAGTCCTGGCATAATACAACCCTATCAATTCAAGTTTATCCAAACCAGGAGTATATGAAGAAAATAACTTTTGGGGCACCTGGGTGTCTCAGATCCCCGGTGGCACCTGGTTGAGTGTCTGACTCTTGATTCTGCTCAGGTCATGATCTCAGGGTCATGGGATCGAGTCCCCTTTTGG
Organism: Ailuropoda melanoleuca; assembly: GCF_002007445.2. Classification (NCBI taxonomy): domain Eukaryota; kingdom Metazoa; phylum Chordata; class Mammalia; order Carnivora; family Ursidae; genus Ailuropoda; species Ailuropoda melanoleuca. The sequence continues at coordinate 4,093 of NW_023255327.1, forward strand.
CAGGCTCCATGCTCAGCAGGGGGTCTGCTTGTCCCTCTCCCTCTGTTCCTCCCTGCCCCCCACTCACACACACTTTGTCTCTCTCTCTCAAATAAATAAAAAAGATTTTTAAAAAGAAAATAATCGTGTACTACTTAGAAATAAACAAAGAAGGACTGCATACCCTTTTGCTATTATATTGGAACATTGTCTAACACGCACACCCAAGGAGTACTTAATTCCCTGACTTACTACTCACTATTGATTAGGGTCCAGATTCTGAAGATGCCTGTAATTTCTGAAGTTGACTGTTGCCTAGGAGAAATGTAAATGATTTCTTCCTCGTGAGGAAGGCAACTGCAAAGCTCAACATTTTTTGACCTATAGGATGTTAACCAATTTTGTCTCCACTCTAGCTAATTTACTTTATACGAACTGTATTCATTAATACACACAAACACATACATATGAAATAAGACTGTTGGATTGCATATACATACATATGAGCTTTTTTTCTGTTTCTTGAGTTCTCCTTTGAACTAGCCCTACTATCTTGCTGGTTTCCATATTNATTTCCGTATTAGTGGGCTAAATTTGTCTTGGACACATATTCACTTTACATTTTCTAAGAGTCATCTTTCAACTTTTTGAAATATTTCGACAGATATAAGAGACCTGTTCATGCATAGGGCCAAGCAAGCGAATGACTGCAGGAAACAGGGTAATGCAATAAAGACCGGGGGCGGTGTTGGAATGATCGTGCAGAGAATATTTCCAGCCCAAAACTCAACNCTGCAGGAAAAAGGGTAATGCAATAAAGACCGGGGGCGGTGTTGGAATGATCGTGCAGAGAATATTTCCAGCCCAAAACTCAACCACTTATCAATTTTAGCAGAGAGTTGCCAAGGACGATTGCCATCAAAGTATTAACATCTGATTTTCCAAGAGAAGACAAAAATCTGAATTCTTATGTGAAATTTCTTTTGCAATCCCAACTGACAGAGTAGAATGGGCTAAATTCTTCCCATGACTCATCAGTTTGTAGCGTCACCTCTAGTCCTACCACATCTACTCAGTACTTTTCCTTGCCTCCTTGCTTCCTTGTGTATCCTCAGAGTTTCACACTCTTAAGTTGGACCACTTACCTCCATTTCCACTACCACCATGTTGATCCATCCCACATTCTCGCTGCTTCCTAACAAGTGTAGCCCTGGCCAATCTTGGCCTCTTCCAGTCCTTTTTCTATAATGGCCAAACTGTTGTCTTCAAAAAGCAAATCTAACTATGTCCCTCTCTCCTACTAATGTTAAAACTATCCATGCCATCCCATTCCTTGTAGGATAAAGAACCAAACTCTTAACTTGGCCTTACACTAAGGACCAACCCTTCCCCAGCCTTGTTTCACAAAACCATCCTGTCTCATTTTGTCCTAGAAGTGCACTGACCATGTTTGAATTCCAGAAACATGGCATGATCCATCCCACCACAAGACATTTGTACCTGCTTGTCCTATTGTCTGGAATTCCCTTCCCTGGTCCTCATTAACTTAGCTCCTACTATTTTTTTAGACCTAAATTAAGCAATCACTTCCTTTATTGAGACTTCTTTACTTGCTAAGAGTAGCAACAAATATATGACTCCAACACCTTGCTTCACAGTTCATTTTAGACCAGAAACCACAGTTTACATCAGAAGTTCATGAAGACATGTGAAAAGATGGAAATGCAAAGCACTGCTGAGACCTTCTTTGTTTAGAAAGATAAGAGAGACAGTCATAGTATTTTGATCCACGTCTTACCATCTTGAAATTGCATTTCTGTTTGTTTTTTGATAGCACAAAGAACTTTCTACAATATTTCAAGATTTAGTTTTAAAATTGTCTTCAGTCCTATTGACTTGCAACTTTTAGACTATATGAATTTATTTATAGGAATGTAATTGTT
>NW_023255328.1:0-1099 GCF_002007445.2 Ailuropoda melanoleuca
TCTGGGATCGAGCCCCACGTCGGGCTCTTCCTCTGGGAGCCTGCTTCTTCCTCTCCCACTCCCCCTGCTTGCGTTCCCTCTCTCGCTAACTGTCTCTCTCTCTCCCAAATAAATAAATAAAATCTTTAAAAAGAAAAAAAAAAGAAATGAGGGCATGCCTCCCACAGCAGGATCCCTAGGGCCCAGGCCTACCCTGCCTCTTCTGTCAGCCCAGGGGAGATGGGGGATCGGTGGGCCGACTGATTTCTCCTGACTTTTCCTTCTGGTGTCTCCCAGAGATGAGGCCTCAGCACCAGGAGGGTGGCCTCAGCTTCAACACAGGGGGTGTTCCCAGACCTTCCATGGGGTTGAGGTGAAGCCTTAGAGGTGTATCCATACCAGTACATGTGGAACCCGGAGCTTGGCCACCCCTCCAGATCTGTGACGAGCCCTGTAGACCTTTGGCAGGCGTGGCCAGATGTGGGCCCCCTTCTGTGGAGTCTCAGGGCTGCGTGGTCTTGCTGTGAGCCTTTGGCCTCAGGGCCGCGGTGGGTGGGCCCCAGGCCCTGGCAGGGGAAATAGCAGCCCCCTGAGAGGCCAAGGAGGGGACTGCCCAGCCTGGACTGGTGGGGACCTCAGAGTCTGACCCAGCCCTCCTGTGCTCACTGGGGGCCTGGGGCTGTGCTTGCAGTCTGCACCCTGAGGTGCCTCCTCTTTCCCTCCTCTAGGGGCTTCAAGAACTGGGAGCCGAGGCCTCAGTCTGAGGCAGGATTCCCTAAGGTCAGAGCAGAGGAGGTGCAGGCAAGTGCCAGTGGTCGAGGTGAGGTCCATGCTCTGCGTGTGGAGCCAGGGGTTCTCCCATCCCACCACAGAGGGGACCCCTCAGCACCCAAGCTGACACAGCCCACTGTCAGCTTTAGGACCTCGGGCCTCTCCTGGCTGGGCTGCACCCTGAGGAGCCATCCCACATCTTTCTTCAGGTTCAGCGCTGCACAGACGCCATGCCCCTGGGTCAGAGGAGTGAGCTCTGGAAGCTGGAGGAAGACCCAGTACCAGCCCAGAGCCTTGTGGAGGCACAGCTGTCCGGGGCTGGGGAGGAGGGGGGCCCATCTCCTCCCTC
>NW_023255328.1:1108-3096 GCF_002007445.2 Ailuropoda melanoleuca
CCTCTTCTTTTTCCTCCTCTTCCTCCTCCCCTGCCTCCTCCTCCTGCTCTGCCCTAATCCTGATCCCCCTAGGGGAGGAGTCTGCTTCTGGGTCCCTGAGTCCTCCTCAGAGTCCTCCTCAGAGCTCGCTGAGTGCCTGCCCCTCCCCCACTGCCCTGGCAGCCACTGCATGGGGCCAGCCTGACCATGGCTCCAGCAGCCCAGATGAGGAGGGGTCGAGCGGCTTGGAGGAGCCCGAGGAAGCCCAGCCCCTGCTCCAGGATACACTCCAGCAGAAGGAGGCTGACCTGGTGGCGTTCCTGCTGCTCAAGTATCGCACCCAGCAGCCCACCAGCCAGGCAGAGATGCTGGAGGTGGTCGGCAACGACTACCAGGACGCCTTCCCCGTGATCTTCGGCCAAGCGTCCGAGTGCATGCGTCTGGTCTTTGGCGTGGATGTGAAGGAGGTGGACCCCAGCGACCACTCCTACGTCCTGGTCACCGTCCTGGGCCTCACGTGCGGTGGGATGCCGAGCGGTGAGCAGGGCATGCCCAAGACCAGCCTCCTGGTGCTGCTTCTGGGGGTGATCCTCCTGGAGGATGACTGTGCCCCTGAGGAGGAGGTGTGGGAAACGCTGGGGGTCATGGGAGTGTATGCTGGCAGGGAGCACATTATCTATGGGGAGCCCAGGGAGCTCCTCACCAAGGTCTGGGTGCAGGAAGGATACCTGGAGCGCCAGCAGGTGCCCGGCAGCGACCCTGCCCTCTACGAGTTCCTGTGGGGTCCCAGGGCCTATGCTGAAACCAGCAAGTTCCAAGTGCTGGAGTATTTGCTCCGGGTCAATAGCAGGTAGCCGAGTTCCTCCCTGGCCCTGTCTGAAGAGGCTGTGAGCGATGAGGAAGAGGGGTCCTGAGCCCCAGGGGTGGCCAGGCCCTTTCCAGGCTTTGGTGGGGCCAGCAGCTTCTCCTGCAGGATGCTGGGTGGGAAGTGAGGCTGCTTGCTGGTTCTTTCCTGTTAGTGTGTGTGTGTGTGTGTGTGTGTGTGTGTGAAGAGACAGCCCTGGGCGTTCTAAGGAGTGCAGGGCCAGGGAGGGTTGGGGGANATACCTGGAGCGCCAGCAGGTGCCCGGCAGCGACCCTGCCCTCTACGAGTTCCTGTGGGGTCCCAGGGCCTATGCTGAAACCAGCAAGTTCCAAGTGCTGGAGTATTTGCTGCAGGTCAATCGCAGGCAGCAGCCTTCCTCCCTGGCCCTGTGTGAAGTCTCTGAGCAATGAGGAAGAGGGGGCCTGAGGCCCAGGGGTGGCCAGGCCCTTTCCAGGCTTTGGTGGGGCCCGCAGCTTCTCCTGCGGGATGCTGGGCAGGAAGTGAGGCTGCTTGCTGGTTCTTTCCTGTTAGTGTGTGTGTGTGTGTGTGTGTGTGTGTGTGAAGAGACAGCCCTGGGCGTTCTAAGGAGTGCAGGGCCAGGGAGGGTTGGGGGAAAAAAGCGGGCAAGGAGCCTCCTTGGGGGAGACGGGAGGGGGCTGTTCTCTGCGATGATGACTCCCTTATCCAGAGCTTGGTGTCCTTGAGGAAGCTGTCCGGTGGGCTGCCTTGGCATAGAAGGTTTCATCCGCTTCGGCGGCTGAGTGTGTGAGTCACATCCCCCCCCCCACAGCATTTGTCGTTACCCAGTTCATGAGTTAAGAGTTTTGTCATGTCCTGGAAATAAGCTGGGAGATCTTCCCTCCTTGTTTGGGTTCTGGCATTGGCATAGGAATTTGCTGGAAAGGCGAAAGAATGGAGCACTCAAGTGACGGGGTCAGGAAATAGGAAAATAAAAGATTGTTCATTTTTGCTTCTTATTCCTTCTTGTCTGAAATTTTGGAAAAGTAACATCGATGTGTGCTTCTGTATTGGCTTGGTTCTTCAAGAAAGAAGGAGAGACGTCATCTCAGCATATAGGGAGCCCTGCTCACTGTCTCACTGATTTCCAGACATTGGCTGGGAGCACTGCACTGTGGAAGGCCCT